>NC_058162.1:7835918-8135918 GCF_020080835.1 Cotesia glomerata
TAATGAGCGATATTCACTATTTGGTAGTGCGAAGAATACCGCTTGGTATACATTGCACTACGAAGTAGTGAATAGTTACTATTTCAATTTCAGAGAATGAAAAGCTGTGTCCTGTAGAGGATCTTCGGAGACATGAATAAAATAATAATAAATAAATAAATATATTATTATTATTATTATTATTATTACTACCTAATTCGTAACAGGTCTGTTTTTGATCTACAGGCGATCAAAAACCGACTAAAAATTATGCAACGTTTTGGTCTGTTTTTGACCTTGATACGATCAAAACCAGTTAAATGATTGTGACAAAAAAAGTCTGATTTTGGTCTTAAAACAATAGAAAACAATTTTATTATAACATTAAAAATAATCTGAAATTGGTCTGAATTGGGAATAGTACGGGTAAAAACAGATTAAATTCTTATATAATATAGATGCACATAATAAAATTAAACTGAATGAAAAATATTAAAAATTTTTATTAATCATAAAACAGGCTAAATTTTTTGACCCGGGAAATAAGTGCTGAGCTCGATACCAATATCCTAGAATAGTCATTATTGTTATTAATGATCAAGATACATGTCTTGAATTAGTTGTAGATAGAGAAAGGTCCTATCTCATTAAATGAATTCAGTCATAGCTTATTGGTAAAGGTTCTTTTTGTTTTTTATATAACTTTTTAGAGAATCGAAACTTATTTTGCGAAAATCTTGACGAGTTAATCACCATCCGAATATTAATGGTTTCTTCTATTGTTTGAAATAATTTCGAAAATTTATAATATCTATTGAATTTTAAATTTGAACTTTATAAAAAAAAAAAAAAATATTATATAAAATAAAAACAGTCGTCGACTAAATTAATTATGCACTATTGTTTGTATTAAATGTATAATTAATAGTCACTGACCGAATAAAATATTTGCTTCGATTTGAAATTCATGATGTTACAGTTATCAGTTTCAGAAGCACTTGTGCTTATTCCTAAATTTAACGGTTCAAGCGCAACCGTCTTAAATTTTATGAGCTCTTGTAAAAAGAATGTTCTCTTCTCCCATTAGCGAGCCATCAAGAATTTTTGCTGTCAATTCGAAACAAATTTAAAGATTCAGCGCGTGAAAAAATCAATAATGTTTATTTCTTTGGTTTACGCGATTTTGAGATCATTATGAAGTCGTTGTTTGTTCCTCAATCACTAATAAATGAGTGGGAGTTAACTTCTAAAAGTATTCACGAATTGATAGCAGTTTTATCAAAAACTAAACCTATAGCTGAAAGATTAATTGTCGAAAATAACGAGCATGGAAACAAATTACCTAAAATTAAATTAAATACCGAACTCGGGTCGGCTAATAAAAATTTAGACGACGAACCACTGGAACTGAAGCAACTAAATTTAAATTCACGCGCGTTAGAAAAAGAGCTTCCTGAACTTACTTTGTCAGAAGCTCAAATTCATCGGTCATCTCAAGATTGTCTGAGTGCCGATTCACCTAAAAGTCGAGTACACGAGCTTGTAGTTCTCGCGGTATCGAAAGGTAAAACATCGATCCGAGCTGTTATTTCCGGAATCGAGTTGAATTTTATAAATTTACGCGTTAAGACTGCAAAAAGACAGTAAGTTGAAAATAATAAGTTGCTTCATCCACCAGAGGATGAGATTAATTATGAATTGTTAATCCAAAAATTCAGTTCGTCATCACTAGCTGTTGCTAATAATGCCAGCGAAATAATGCGTGGATTAATAACGTTTACATGCTCAAATATCACAAAATATATGTATTTTATTGCATTAACTATGACATATGTATTTAATCGATTAATATTTTATAAAAAAGGTTTGCGATTTTGTCCAATTGTACTCTATTGTAGAAAGTTGAGTTGGTTCAATTTGGTTGTTCATCAACTCTACTTCGGAGGAATTTCATCGAAGTCTACCTATCGACCTGAACGTCGACCAGGGTTCCGTTTCTGTGAAGGATATTGAAACAAGTAATTATTTTCTCACTAGTATAAAATATAATTTTATACTCGATGAGAGGTACATGAGCCTTGCCATTATTTTGGACATCGACCGTTGGTCAACAACGCTTGGACAGTCAACTGAATGTGTGAGGAACAGCATCAGTGAGCCAACATGCTTCATGGGAAATCCTACGAATTCAGGATCCCAGAATCTGATTTCAAGCATTGTCTTTGACCATGCCCAAATCCTTATGACAGCTGTTATCTCTATCGTGCAACATCTAATCAATTGTCATTCGTCATATCCAACATCAGTACCCACGACGGGAACCAGTATAAGCCGGTCAAAGTTCGAGGGTCAGCAGTCTACAATCGCGAAGATGAATTTCACCGTCAACGCAAGAAACCAATTAAACCAGAACCACATTTTTTCCGGATATTGGATATAAGAGCTATGTTGTAGCGCCTAATTATTATTTGCGAACGTCATAATTGACGGCATTATTTGTATTAATTATAAGAAACCCAATGTTAACGTGGTATCTCAGGTTTAGGTTAAATAAAATTTTATATTTCACCCCCGGCCCAACGTTTAGTTTGTATAGTCATTAGTTTCGTTTAGAAGTCGCACCGGTTCTCGGGAAGCGCTGCGACTTTCTTAAGTCGGGAGGTGTAACGTTCTCGCAAAATTTATAAATATTTTAATTAATTTTATCTTAAAAATTACAATTGCTTCGCTGGTGATGAATAAAATTCATCGTCAGCGAAGTAACGGAAATCGCTTCCGATAAGAGTCACCGGGCTCTAGCCTAAACATCGTGAGAGCTGGACTCCGACAACTTCTCTAGGGTAACCTGAGATACAACGTTGCCGATTTTATTAATTATAATAATTCTTTGTACTCTGGATGCAAATCCAGAGCAGTCAGCCCAAGGCAGTCAGCCGACAAACATCTTAGGCCCCGGACGTAAGTCCGGAGACTGACTGACTCCACCCAAATTATTAAGTTTTACAATATATATTAACTAACGAAATTTTGTTGATTTGTTTCCAATAAAACCATTCCTAAAGTTCTTATAATTTTGAGAGAGAGTCTAGTGATAAGCCCCACTTGGAGTCTGTCGACTACCTAACGCGGCTAAACCTGGAATAAAATTAAAATCAAATATCTCAAATTTTGAGAACGTACACTGATAAAAAAATCAACTTGACTCAAGAGCCAAAATCTTGAACCAAGAATACCATTTTGAAGAAAATGATTTTCTTGAGTCAAGAGAATAAATTCTTGAGTCAAGAAATTATTCTTGATTTAAGTACATTTTTCTTGTCTCTAAAATTTATTCTCTTGACCCAAGAAAACCATTTTCTTCAAAATGGTATTCTTGGTTCAAGATTTTGGCTTTTGAGTCAAGTTGATTTTTTTATCAGTGTAACAAACAAAACAAAAAAATTGACTGCTGAATTTTTACTTTTTAAATGAAAAATGACAATTTTTGTCTCAATGATTTTTTGATAATGTACATAGTTTAGGTACTTTTCAAATAAAATTTTAAAATAATATTGCTATGATAAGATCAATTACCAACAATTTAATGGACAAATATTCCAGAACAAACTTATAAAACCAAAAAACTATTTAACACTCTTCCCAAAACTTAAGACAGAAAATGGACTATTACCAAAGAAAAATATAAAATCGTGAAAACATACAAACTCAGGGCAAGACTTTTTTGAAGATACCAAATTAAATAACAAAAGTTCTTTTTAAAATGAAAATATGCACGTCACAATATTCTCTTCATTAAGAATTCCTATTTCAACAGATTAAAAGTCTAGAGACAGTTAATCGTTTTGTTCATGTTCTAGGAGCAAAAGCCGGTTTTTTTCAAGCTATATTATTCTTATAGAATAAAAATTTTGGTGCTAAAAATCACATGAGGTGATAAAAAGCGTGATAGAATAATGTAAAACATGTATTTTTTTTCTCACCTATTACTTCTCCACTCCATTTTTACTCAATTATCGATAAGTTGTTTTGTTTTTGTTTCTTACCTGGAACAGAAAAATTTACAAAATCATAATAATGAAAAAAAAGTACGTTATTTATTGAGAGAATCTCTGCATCTTACATTTTATTTTAAATATTCCAAAAAAAATAAGAATTGCTGTTCCTAATTATTAAAAATTCATTTATAATTATAATTACTCTCAAACCTGAACTTTAATTTTATTTTGCCTAAAATTTTTTAATTAATTTTAAATGATGTCTAAGAAAATTGCGATATTCAATAACAAAAAATTTTTTTGAAACTGGAAAATTTCTCAATCATCATATGAAACTTTAAGAAATAATATTTATACTCTGTGCTTAAAATGAATTTGGGAACACTGTCGAGCGAAAAAGCATTTCAATTTCCCGTGACGCGTAGAATAACATCAAGATCTTTAGCACGTGTGACGAAAGGTTAAATTTACGAGAAGTTTTCTTGTGTAAAATTTAAATTAACAAATTTGTAGATTAAAAAAAAAATTTTTTTTAAATGTCGATAAATTTTCCAGTTCTTAAATCTTAAGTTACTTTTATTTTCTTTTTCTTTTTAAATTATATAAATATTATAGCGATAAATGAAATGCATAAAATATATAACCTGTACAGAGATATAAGTTAGAAACACTTTTCAAAGCACTCGCGTGCCAAGGAAACTTTATCATGGAATTTATTATATCAAACGTTGAAAGAGTTTCAAACTAAATATATACAAATATATATAATAAAACATACGCTTTTAAACATGTATACATACATATTTATATTTATGATTATAATGATGTAAATAAACAAGTTTACACAGAAATATGTAAATCCGCGGGTATGGAAATTTATATTGAAATTCCATCGAATAGAAGTTTAAGTTATAGTAACTCTATAAGCGTTTAAACGAAATAATTGGAGCTAAAATAATTAAACTATTAGATCTGCGGGATAAAAGTTGAAATGTTTATTAGTTATCAAACCCATCAAGTATAACAAATTTTCGGGGAATTCATAAATATATGGCTGTATATGTTTTGTATTAACAACACAAAGTGTATACAAATGAAATATGCTTAACCGCAGGCATATACGAATCTCCAAGCAGAGTTGAGGCACGCTGCTGCATATTGCATATTTGCCGCGCAACATATTCACTTCTCGAATTAGACTTAGCAATATCAGAGCAGAGCCCCTATATCCTGTGTTATACCGCGCTTAGTCCTTCTCAGATATTAGTATCTGGAAACCACAGAAATGTGGGTATGGGCTATACTACACTCACCCCGTAAAACTTTCTGACCGAGTTTAACAATATCTACATACGTGTACGCCAAATGTACGTCGTTAATACATAAACGCGAAATGTAAAAAATAAAAAAAATTATCTAATACCTAATGCTGCTCGGATTTGCATTACTTTTAACTATTGCAAATATTAACATGGAAACTAGAGACAAATTTATTTATATATTAATGCAAGTATAAAGTGAAAATATCCTTGCTAATCCTTTGAAATATACTTCTCATAAAAATAAGAGATATTTTTAAAAATTAAAAAATGGCATTATTTATTTTTATTTAGGTATCCCGTGTAAAAAAAAAGTTTCCTGAAAAGTTCCGGAATAGTTCCTGGTACGGAACGTTCCTATGATAAGACAATCCGGAACATCCCCGGAATACTTTTGCAATGTTCTCGAAATAGTTCTGGATCATTCATGGAACACTTCCGGAACATTTCCGGAAAATCTCCGACAGACTTATAAAACATCGCTGGAATACTTCGAGAATAAATTAGGAATACTTCCGGAACATAATCCAAACGTTTACCGGAAATGTTTCAGAAGCATTCAAGGATTTTTCCAGGAATATTTTAAACATATCCCCGATGTATTCCCGATATATTTTGTAACTATTCCCGATTTGTTCCAGAAGTATTTCGGGAATATTCCAGGAGTGTACCGGAGATGTTCCGGAAGTATTCCTAATTTATTCTGGAAGTATTCCAGCGATGTTCTATAAATCTACCGGAGATTTTCCGGAAATGTTCCGAAAGTGTTCCACGGATGTTCCAGAATTATTTCGAGAACATTGCAGAAGTATTCCGGGGATGTTCCGGATTGTCTTATCATAGGAACGTTCCGGACCAGGAACTATTCCGGAACTTTTCAGGAAATTTTTTTTTACACGGGATACTCATCAAAATGATTCCGTTAGATAAAGACGAGATTACGAAAAAAAAAATGTTGTAGTGCTAAATAATTTTACTTATGGTAGTAAATAGATTATAGCTATTTTAACAAAGTCAACCTTGTTGCAGTAACAAATCAGTTTTTAATCCTGCTAAAATTGTTTTCGTGACAATAATAATTTTATTGAAATAAAAATATCTGTTTGTTGTTACAATTAAGTTATTTCGTTATCATTACTTAGCTGATTTTGTTAAAATAACAAAAAAATAAATTTGTTGGCATAACAAAATAAATTTTTTTTTGTTACTTTTAGTTATTTTAACAAAATTATTTATTAGCTAGTTTAAGAACAAAATTTTTTAGACCAACTAGCTAGTCAATGTTACTGCAACAAAACACTTTTTGTCAAACCAAAAAAAATATTTGTTATTCCTTTGAAGGAATATAGTTGGTTCAACAAACCGATTTGATAATTCACCTAAACTGTTTTGTTGAACTAACTGGAGGATTTTGCTACAATAACCAAACTGTTTTATTGATAAAATATATCAATTGCATTATTTATTATAACAAATAATTTGTTATTCATATGGTAACATAATAATTTCGAACCACAAATTGTCTTATTTGTCCTGACAAAAATGTTTTTCAGTACAATACTGCAAACAAATTTACTCTCAGACACGTGTTTATTAACTCAAGTCGGTAAAGAAGTACCTTAAATATTTCGTCGACCTATTGGACCAAAATAATCCATGCTATGTCTATCGACTATCGCATTTGAAATGTTTCTCGTATTAAAGCGATTACTCTACACGCGAGAAATATTACCGAGTTACATAATAGTCCAAATTCACACAGTAAATTTCTCTACAACTCAATGATAAATAATAACATTCAATACCCACTCCAATGTTTAATACCTTCAAGCAAGTATTCATTCACATTTATGCTGTTGATTTAAACTATATTAGCTTATGACGAAATGTAACAGAAGTTTTAGAAAATATTCACCATTCAAACAATACTGGGAATCAAGTTTTCAACTTACATTTTATATCGTGAATTTATAACTTTTAATTTTCACGCCGTACTTTTTTTTTATTAACAAGCGAGTATTCAGCTTTTTACTAGTGTTTAATTATTCCATTGTAATTTTTTAACCAGTTCACCGGAGTCGTATAATTTTAACAATATTGACTCTGCAAATTATTTTTTTTTGCATTGCAATAATTTTTTATTACCAGAAAAAAAAGTTAACTTCAACCAAGGAAATTTTTATCTTTAATAATTTTTCTTGAACTAAAATAGTTATTTTTCTCAATTAAAGAAATTTTTAAAAATTAATAGTATTAAAAAAATTAGTTTGATAAAATAAATATCCCATTAGAAAATAATTTATTCCTAAATTAAGCTGAAAAACATTTTCATTAAATAATACAAGATTTGTTAATTCATGAAATTATTATGTTAGCATAAAAAATAAATACTTAAAATATTTATTTTTTAGAAAAATAAAAATAGTGAAAATTTACCCAAGACTAGATCGAACCCCAATCCGAGTACACTCTTAAGAAAGAGTAATCCTACTTCAAAAATAACTATATTTTAACTTTTTTAACTATAATAACTATTTTTTATTCAATTCTTTAAAACTTTTGAATCATAAATTTTCAATATAAAGAGAATAATTTACTGAAATCAAAACATTTATCGTGTTCCTAAAAACTTCCTTGATCCAATATACCCTTTTTTCTGTACCTGTTTTTCATTATCAAATAAATTGTGGAATCCGAACCGGTAAATAAAACCAAAAGGTCGAACTGATAAAACATTTGGTTTCGTTTTTTTCCTTGGAATTAGAATATCCTGAATTTAAATTGAAGAGAAAGCTGTAAGTTAGCATCAGAAATTTTCGGATAGCCCATGTTGTAGTACTATAAATAAAACAAGCAATAACCAAGTTCGCTTATGTATTTTCCGTAGAATCCGATAACATTTGATTGAGTTGTACACGCGAACCACGTTTAAAAGGTAAATGAGAAAAGTTCTTTCACATGGAATGTAAATTGTCGATTTCACTGGCCATATATATATCTGGAGAATATATGTCTATATACACACATCGTATCCATATATACATATCAAATGATAAAATAATATATACACTATAAATGTTAATGGAGAAACTTGTCAATTCAAAATGCATAACCCAGCAATGCTACTAAATGTGACTTACAATACGACAATAGCAATCAACATTATATTGTCTCACAACAATTTAAATATTGATTCAATAAATTCTCTGACAATTATTCATGAACGGGCATTTATGAAAACTTCCTGTTCTAGCACGAGTCTAGCTGGTATTCCCGGTTAATTAAATAAACTAAAAATTTGCCTATATCATTCGACAAGATGGCAAAAAATAAAGTCTGTAGTTGAAACTTGTTTTAGTTGCGTGCTAAACCCGCGGGAGGTCGTCTTGTTAATCTAATTTAATGACTTGCATTGTAAATTTTTGAAAGCTTATCAATAACAATTAAGCATTATTTCATGTTATCAATTTAGCGGACAAATTTATTCGATAATCAATTCAATTGAAAGCTACTTGTTATCTGGAAAGGGTAATTAGAAATAAATTTGTTAGCGTGCTTTGTGTTTCTTTGAACAAAGAAACCAAAAACAGCCGGCCAATACAAGTCCAAGCAAAAGCTAAACAATTGAAAATAACCATTGTTTAAGTTTATAAATTAAATTCAATATACTGTTCCGGGTTTCCACGTTTAGCTCTGTTAGACTAAAAGTTACACAATCACCCAACTGGAGATTCGTGTGCAAAGATTTCAAGATTGACTCCTCTCTTCTAATTCTACTTAACTCGCTCCCACTTACAGGAAACTACCCTTTTACCCTTTCGGTTCTTCTTCTGTTTGGAGAGTCTTTGAGAGTCTGCTTTGGTACTTATACACTACTGTATACATTCGTGGGTGTAAGAAAACAGCCGGGTTGTGCAATTGACAAACTTCGACAAACCTAATTGAACGGAATGGCTGACCTTAATTGACAGGTAGCTCGATGCTTTCCAGACAAACACGCAACAAACTATGGAAAACAACAGTCAAGTTTCTCATTCGAACGACCAGAGTACGAAAGAAAGGGTTGTTGTTGCTACAATTGAAGTTATTTCTAATTCGAAGAGGAAAAAATATCTAAATTGGTTTAAGGTTACTTTTTTAGACAAAGTTTTTCAATATAATAAACAAACATGATTCTAGAAAAAAATTCTTAACCAAAAAATTTATTTTAGAAAAAACATTCTTAGCTTGGTCTAAATTACATAAAATTGACTAGTTTCTTTGTTAGAAGTTAGTGCTTGGTTTCGCTCCTAGGTGGCCACGCGCTCTCGCTACCAGAAAATTTTTACCAGAGTATATATAAGCGTCAAATTTTTTTCTGGCAACAAAACAGATTATTATAGAATTAAGGACGAAATATTTAATCTGACATAATTAAAATTGGATTAAACCTTAAAATAGCTGTTCCAATTCTTGACACAACTCATAAAGAATGAAATTGCTGGGTAAAATCTATAGATTTATCTGTAAAAAATATTGATTATAGTAGAAAATTTTTTTGACTTCATTCAACTTGAATATCTTAAAGAAAGAGAAAATGTTAAAAAGAATATTTTGTTTGAATCGAGTGACTTTTTTTCAGTGTATTTGCTAAAAAAAACTCACATTGAATACAAAACAAGTAGTACAACTTTAAGAGAGAGTATTTCCGACATTTAAGCAAAAGTGAACAACGAGGCCGATGAGGAAATGAGATTTAAAAGTAAGAAATAAGAAAAAATAACAAAAAAAGCATTTATTATTATTTATTATTTCATGAAGCGTGCTCGGAGGCGTTAATGAGATACACCGACTCATCATCTTTCGCGGTCTTTCACTTGGTCTGACGCCGAGAAATTTATTTTCTCCATAAATAAAAAATAAATAGAAAGTAAAATTGTTTTTATGTAGATATAATGTATCCCAGTAAGGATTTATATACACGAAACACCGTTTAAAAATTCATTTTAACAAAAACAAACATGGAGAATAGAACGGAGAAACGAACCAACATAGCATATATGTATATACAGGCTGTTTCTCTCTTTGTCCGACTGGGATTTATCGACGAACCGCAACAACTTAAAACTTCTATACAAGAGTAAAAGGAGTATTCTATTCCTTTTATTTCTTCTCTCTCATTCTTGGTTATGTTTCTCAGTGCATCTCCGTCTCTCTCAAACAAATCTTTATAAACGATTTAACCCGTTCTCAGAGTATTTTAGACTCCTCAACGTCTATGTTTACGTCTCTAATCAATTAGACAGATTTAAAACAACAGCACATCACGACTAAGAGTAATATTACGAGGTTTTAGAAGAAAATTACCTCGTGCGGCTAACCGGGATATTATTATTGTAATTTAAATTAAAACAACGGTATTGCATCCGTTACGATAATTTGTGGCCCAGATGTAACAAGATATATTACAATTTACAACAATTATTCATTTAGAGTCAATTTAATCAGTACGATCGCGGTATAACACATCCTTTCATTTTATTCTCTATTGCTTTCGTTTTGTTTGCACCCCTGAGAAATTTTTCACTTATAATTTGTTTTAAAATCGGAATATTTAAGCTTTTTCAAGTCTATTTACTCAAACAAACATAACCTTTCTTAAAACATGTTGAAAAATAATGGTGTTCTTATCTTTCGTGAGTTTTAAAAGATAAAATAAATCTAAATATGAATGTTTTATCCAGTCACTCAGTATATGAAAACAAGAATCTTGAATAAATGAAAAAAAAAAAAAAATTAATATCTATAGTAACAAAAGTTTTCCATTAAAAACTTTAGATTGTTTGCAATTAAAAAGTTTATCCCAGGTATTAAAAAGAAATCCTCTAGTTTAATGATTAAGCTCTTTTGTTCAATATTCAAGCTTATAAATGTGTCAAATGTTCCAAAACTGACGTTTTTACACTGTCTGAAGTTCTTTAAAAAAACTAATTTTTTAACTGAAGAAACGCCATTTTCAAGTATAGTTATAGCAACGTGTCTGAATCCTGGATAAATTCCATGAGAGTCCAATTTTTTCTGCACTGACTCCTGATTTTTTATAGTTTCTCTCGATTGATCTAAAAAAAGAGCTTTTATGAGCCTACATGAGCTTAACTCGACTCAAAGAACAATTTATGTATGCTCATTTTTTCGACGTTTTTTAAGTTTTTCTGTAACCCAGAATTAAAAAACAAATTTCAACATTAAGTGATTAATCTCTTCTATCTACAATCCAAGATCATAAATAGATCAAGTTCTAAAAAAAATTGACAATTATTTAAACTGTCCGATGTTTTTTTTATAAAAGCGCTCTTTAAACTTAAAAAACGCTATTTTCATCTACAATCTCAGTAACGATGCCTGAAAAAAACAAAAAACATATTCAACGGTGTAAAATACTGATCAAAAAAAGGCAATCATTAAATGGTTTTGGTGTAATCTTCATAAGCATCTGTTATATTATGCTCAAAAGAAAAATAGTTTTTAATAAAGTAACAAATGTTTGAAGAAGAATTAATGAGAAAAATAGTAAAAAATAAGCATTTAGCAGATAAACGGTTCGTACATATTAGCGTCATTAATCACACTAGACAGAGTAAGTGGTAGTAGGTATGGTTTTTAAAATAAAAATTTCCGGTGTGGAGCTGCTCGGCGAGAATCTAATGCGAAATTCATTTGAATTATCTTTAGCATACGTTGAAATTTAACGGATAGAGAAATAGTAAGAGATAGAAAGGAATGAAAATCCCTTATCCCGGTTGAGCGGAGTGCCGAGTGGCCTCGAGATACATTAGACTCAACAAATAAGTACTAAAGTTTCCTGTTGAATAACAAAACGTGGGAAAAAAGCGCTAAAGACGGTTACTTTTCTCAGAGTTTAGAGTTTAGATAAGAAGCTTGTTTGCAATAGAAACAGCGGTGGTGTGGCTGTGGCGTTTGATAGTTTTAAATCAGCCACCGCAAATGCTACCCACTATCCATTATTTTCTTAATATATAATAAGTTGTCTGCTGGTTTCTATTCGCCCATACTTGAGTACTAGGTACCAGGTACTGTCTTCTCTGCACAACCCGCAATCCACCACCGAGTAGCGTACTGGAGATACTGATTGCGAGCTAGAGTTTAAGTAGTGAATGTCTTATCGTTTGATTCGCCTCGTTTGCCAAGCTGCCTCCGGAGAAAGGCAGGAAATCGTGTCTCAGCCACGTGGGTGTGGATTCTCAACGTCTTTCAGCGTCTACGTGGCACGAGCGTCTTTATGCTTCTTACACATTGCACATATTCATACAACCCATTCCCATTATATTAATATCAACGTGCATTTAATTTCTTCGAGTTGAGATTATCCTGATACATTCATTTTGCTGCACAATACCATTAAAAAAAAGTATTGACTGCTTTTGAAAACAAACATGTGTGTTAAAAAATGAAAATTTTTGAACTAGCAAACTATTCTCTTCAACATAACAGTGGTTCCTTTGTCGTAACGAATCATTCCTGTGGTTACAGGAGTCAGTTTGAGTTCCGTAACCTTCATTTGTATTTAAACACATCAAATCTCGGTTGTTTTCTTCCTAAATGCTAAACATTACCACGAATTTTTTCACTGAGTTAAATTAAAATTTTTTACTCCTCCACTACCGGCCAAATTTTTAAATTTCAGCGGAAATGCCCAAACAAAGCTCCTGTTAAAAAATTCTGTGAATATTAAATAAATCTTCTCACCCTAAAATATCTCAGGAAATGCCCGAACACAGCTCATGTTAGAAGCGGAACTCAAAATTACAATTTCAAAAGGTTGCTCTTGAAAATTAAATTTTGGCGCACCCTAACCTACATGAAGAAAAAAAATGGTAATATTCACCATACAGCTCATTTTTTTATAAAATTATAAATAATTCTGTACAAAATAACATCAATAACCATTGTATTAGTAATAATTACTCTGTTACATTGTAATTAACTAAAAAGTAATTATTATTTTTAATGTACAGAAATTGGAGATGTGTAAAATGCTACTCACTCTCACGTTAAACAGATAATATTACTGTAAGTTGATGAGCTACAATATTACCATAAAATATTGATAATTACAGAATGTTGGTTATCGATTATGACGTCAGCCGTAAAGTTAACAATTACATTAAAATTAATGTTCCAGTTACATAATGCTCGACTCCTGATGCGAAGCACCAGAAAGTGCTTTACGATCGAAAAATTTTTTTCGCCTCATTTCGGCAACTATTTTTATTATTATAGTCTTGTTAGTTCACGGAATCAACATAGTTTGCATACTATTGTCAAGATAATTTAATGGAAATTAATTTGACACTTTTCAAAAATTGATTTAGTGCACTAGAAACGGAAAAAAACATCAAAATAGGTAAAAAATTTTCCTGTCCGTCATGTATGAAACTCTGAAAACACTATAACTTGCGAAAAAATGCATCAATTGTAAGAAACGCGTTATTCGTTTACAAGACGTTTATTAACAATATTGAGATTATACAAATGAATATGACTCAAGGGTTACAATAATATACGGGACAATAGAATGACGATAACCGAAGTGTACGAATTGGGGATCCTCTCGGAAGTGCCACCATCCTCCCTCGTTGCTGGGGTCCTAGAGTTACCCCAAGGGTGGGGGTAAGTACAAGGCCCGCCTGTACTCTCATCCCTCACTATCGGTCCTTGAGACTAGAGGGTGGACCTCCAATGTGGTGGAAGGGGGGGTGACGTCACTTTCACAATTAAGTTAAATTTTTTTTTAAAAAGTTCTTTAGGAGAATTGTAGGTCATCGAATGCAAATGTTTAAGTAATTCAGTGTCATTCATGTACAATTAACGAAATAAAAGCCAGAAAACTGTATACCTATATATATATACAAATATATATATATATATATATATATATATATATATATATATATATATATATATATATATATATCCATGCAAAATTTACATAGATGGTGGAATATCTATACATATTATGTACATTTATTCCACCAAAGGCGCCTGTGCATTACCTTCCTAGTACACCTGTTTTTTCGGCAATTAATTTTGAACGACTTGTTTTTGTTTTCTTTTTTTTTTTGTCATACTTAAATGAGCATTATGAGTCGTGCACTTTTGGATTTTCCAAACTTTTTTTTAAAATTGCTATGAAAAAACTTTTTTTTAATGTCGTTTTGAAAATAACTGATTTAAATGATGTTGAATTTTTATTGCAATAATCGTTTTAAAAAAATTATACAATAGTAAAGGTTATATTTTTTAATTTATAATTAGATTTGAATATTTCTGAAATATTAACAAATGCCTAGAAAAAATATTATTTCTTTTTTTTTAAAAACTGCCTAAAATTTTTTCTTCCATATCAGAGTATCTTCTTAACATTAACCACGGACTTTTTCACGCATTGAAATTTTTTTCGCTGAAAGTTTCCGCGATAATTAATAATTAAATAATTAATTAATTAAATAAGCACCAGAAGAGAAATCTATAGAACAAAGAAGGCCTTTATCAGTATTTAAATATTCTCTAAATTACTGAGAGGTAATCTTTCTCAAAGTTTGCCTGACCTGAAAATCTGTTGAATAAACTTTCTAACAACTCTGTGGAATATGATACACTAAAGAGAATAAAATAAGACAACTTTAATGTATATAAATTTCATCTTTCTATCTATTTAACTATCTATATCTATATCTATATATAAATATTAAATATATAAAGTTTGAAATGGCGTTTAAAATGGACGTGTCATCATCGAATACGTGAGCACGACAAAACAAGGAAATGGAGTCAGATATAGACGGCACGTCTCTATCGCTAGTATATCACACATGTCGATGATCCAACTCTGTCAATGTATTTTATAAATATACATAGGTATGTATGGATGTATGTATGTACATCTATAAATGCATAAAGTTCCAACGAAATCAAAGTGACGACAGATGTGTAAAAGTGGGACGGAAATAGGTCACAGTTTGATGCATGGGTGATGATATCCGTTTTGTAAAAGCCAAAGGAGCTACTGAATTGAAACGAGATAAGAAAACAGAACTTTTTCATCCCATTCATTCAATGGATGTTACAAGAACATTAATATTATAAAATATTATAATATTCGTGAATTCATTAGTTTTTTCACTAACCCCGGGCTGATGCTGTGATATGCATGATGCAATGAGTTATTGATGGTATGAGCGATACAATACCTTTTGCCTTGTATGTATTTCGAAAAGGTATTGCGAGAATCACGGAAACCTGAACTATTTAGTCCGGCAAAGATATAACATTTGAGAAATGTAATCTGTCTCACGCACTTGTTATACATTGAGCAGACAACAAACACCCGGAATTTCCTGGCTTGGGTTTCAATTCAGATTGCTATCGTCATTTCGTAGTGTATTGTGTCGGACAATATTGTGCTATGAAATCACCATATTGGCTAGTTGCTGAAACATTTTGATAGTTGATGGGAAATTATATTCCGGTTTTGTTGTATGGACATTGCTTTGCATAGTCTATTTAGTGATAACGATAGTTATGATAATAGTGATATGCGGAAATATGTTTTCTTTAAAATTTACTGTTAAATCCATGAAAAAAATTACCGGACTGGATTGTTATCGTGGGACACTAGGGTGCTGCCTTACTATTTATTAGTAACAGCCATACTTTTTAAAGTTTGTGTCAGTAAAATTTACCGAACTTAATCGTAAAATAAAAAAAAAAAAAACGTTAATGCAGCTTATCGCACCTGTGAAATATAATTATAAGTTTTGAATCGATTGTTATCAATGGAACATTATTATAAATTTTATGGGTTTTATATTTTGGAAAAACTAGATTTTCTTAAATTAATTTTTTAAGTGTCAGTGTTAAAACAGCTCTCTTACAAAAGTTGTTCTCGATTAAGATTCTGAAGCTCAGAGCAATATAAATGGATAAATAAATTTGTATATTTAGAAATGTTCTTGGAATTCGGTTTCCGAGTTGAGAGTTTAGGAAAGAGTGGAAATTGCAGGAACGCCAAGAATCCCAAGCAGTCAGGATGTCTCTCCGGGTGCAGCGATAAATTTGGCATCGATTCGAAGCTTGAATGTCTTCGTGGCCACAAAGTCAATGAGGATGAGACGGGAAAAGTCTCCAAGTTAGGCACCCGGAGACTGAGACCGAGAAGTTGAGATAGTGATAGATTACCGAAATGCTAAAATGAGATGAGATGAGATGGGAATCCAGCTGTGCCTCTTCACCACCGAGCATCACTTTACCGAGCACACAATCAACTATTAATCTACCCAGAAATGTCGATGATTTCGAGGAATTTCTGCAACTACGTTGAATCCATTTCACTGCCAAATAGCTGATTTATAAAATCCATTTTCTGGTGAGCGAGATACGGGGCAATTTAACTTATCGATTCTAGGAATTTTTCGTTTCTTCAATTAAAAACCGCGAAAAAATTTTTCAGCATGGCCTGATGTGTCCATTTATAATTTTTGGTTTCTCTTGATATGACTAAATATGGAAATTTGCCATATTAGATCGAACATAGGCTGTATCAGGACACATCTGACATGATATGAGTTGATATTTAAAATGAATATAATTTTTACCACTGGAAAAAAAAATAAATTCAAATAAGCTTATGATGAACATTATTTTCTTAAAAATAATAAGAATTTTGTGATTATAATGTTCATTAAATAACATATGATGTTATCTTTGATAAAAAAAAAAACATTAAATTTTAAATCAAATAAAATTACTTAATATATTTGAAGTAAAAGTAAATAAAAGTAAACTTTATTTTTAAATAAAGTTACTTAAATATAAGTAAAAAATATATTTTAAATAGCTCAATTTTGGCCGATTTTCGTATATTATATTTTATATACCTTAACTTTAATTGAAATACTTTTTTTGTATATTATATCATTTATATTATCATGTATGTATTTTCTTGTATACTTTCAAAATATATTTCAATGAGCTCGTTCAAGTTTACTAAGTTGTTAGCTGGACCGAGCTTAGATTAGTATGCCTCGCATTGTTTTCTTATAAGTATTCTTGAGAGAGAATATAGTCACTTTTAGTTTTTGGTAAAAAATCTGCTAAGACCTGCCAAGAGCTTAGTAAACTTAAACGAGCCCAATATATTCCAATTCTAATTGAAATGTATAAAATATATACGGAAATCAGTAAAAAGCTATAGCTACTCGATCGTACTGAATCATAAAATTAATTAATAAAAAAAAATAAATCTTGAATCACTGTATTGAGTAATATCAATTAAGTACTTAAAAAAAATAATAATAATAATAATAATAATAATAATAATAATGTCCCTGTTCGAAAAAGCTTATCTGTCTTTGACTTTTAGTTTAATCATCTACTAAATCAATTTTTATACTAACAAAATGACACATTGTCAATAAATGATATAAAAGTCTAAATTAGCCCTACCAGAACAAATAATAGAATTTTTCCCAAAAAGAAACCATCCAGAACATAAACCCGAAAAAATTAATAAATAACAAAGCCAATGTCAGGATTGTTAGAAGTAGGACACGAGCAGTGACCTGAATTAAAAGTAAATTTATTTTTTCTGTTTCCACTAAAGCATACAAGAGTGCTGGCCAAAATGCGATATCAAGGCCAAGGTTAGCCTTTACTTGAGACTCTACTACTTGGTGACTACTCCTGCGTGGTTGGTGATGGTTAAGTGAGTACATGTAGTATATAATGTAGTGACCAAGAGTCGAACAAAAACGAAAGTAGCCCAACCAGTTAGAGAGCTTGTTTCATTAAACGGAAACAGCCAGCCGAGGTAGACGTGTGTGAGACTCGTATGATATGGATACATCACCAATCGCCAATCACCGATCATCAGAGTTAGCTTTAATACACATAACACATCCGAAGGAAAGTAGTCCGGACACCCGCTGATAGAAATTGCTCCTATGTAGCACACACGTAAATATAGATTTGTGGTTTAATGAACAATTTATAGTTCGGTAGACCCGAGGAAAGTGCTCGGTATGGTACGTAGCACAAAGCATTGAGGTAGAAAGTGAGCCTCATTTACTTGTGGCCTACTATTACTTATTTTGAAAAGCTGTAATAGAAATCAATGCTCGGCTGATGGGTTCATTTATGTACACAGTTGTTTATTTTTAATTGATAGGACTGTAAAAAAGGGTTTCTGTAAAACTGGAGGAGACAACTCAAGAAGGTAATTATCGTTTAGGATCGATAAGAGTATTTTTATACGAGCATCGTCGAGCTATTAAAGTCTAGACTATCTGAAGGATTCCTTCTGAAAGCTTAACAATCCATACAGAAGGACTTTTCTCTTTTACTTGTACATTGTATTAAATGAAAATTCGAGCAACTTTAAAAAACGTGTCCTGTCCTGTCAACTTTAAGGAGCAAGCAACTTTAGCCAGATTCAACTCTATTCTGAAGGTTTATTTTCTATATTGTAGATTGTACATTAGGGCTGGAGTTCACTAGATACAGAAACGGTGATAGGGGAGCGCCGGATAAGAGAAAAAGGACAGAATTTGCCTGGGATGAAAAGCGTTTGCGATAAGGAATCGTCTGAGTGAATGGTACCTACTGGCAGTCTCCTATTTTCAACGAGTCAAACTGATACGCCCTTTCCCACGTTTTTTAGAGGTGGGAGCTATAATCTGCTTTTATACTTGTATAGAAATGTATATTAGTTTAACATTTGCATTTAATTCGAGAGATTGATTTTAAAATATAATACCAGTACGAATAACTATTTTAGAACTAATGGAAGTTGTTTCCCTGGTAAAAATTTGTGATATTTGAGCTAAAGGTTACCAGGTCGGTTTCGAATATGGGAAAATAGTGATTGTGGTGAATTATTATTCTTAATCCGGTACACCCTAACTTAGATAGTAGTTTGCAGTAAAACTGATTTCATCTGTTAAAGTTATTTTTATTGAATACTCTAGATTTTTTGATACGTATATCTTTGAGCGACGACTTAATTATCAAGAATATTTTATTTAATATCATAAAAAATTATAGATTGTAAAAAATCAATATGGTACCTGTGAACAAGGCTTAGTTCGGAGATTTTTAGAATGAAAAGAGAACTAATAATAAATTTTTACTATAAACAAAAATATAATTAATTATTCTACATGAGATCAATAATGATTATTTTTCAATAATGATATCAGTATTGTTCTTATTGTTTAATTATACTTTTATTTGTAATAAAAGTTGGCATTTTTTTTTTAATATTTGAAGAAAAAGTACTTGGATAATGATTAATATGAAAAGCTGTTGATATAATAGGATTTTTTTCTGATGATTGTTATACTATTTTTCTTTTAAATTCATTGATTTTTTCAATTGTCATTATTAATCTTAAGTACTTAAGATTTTCAAACTAGTAAATCACGTTAAACTTTTTAATTACATTAGATATTGTTGATTTTACTACTTTTATCACAACTATCCCTAATCACCGCATCACCGGCCGGTACCTTAGAACTGAAATTTTTTATTGGCTGAAACGAAAAAAAAAGTTTTAAATTTGAGCCTCGACAAAAGATAATTTATAAATCCAAAAATAATTCTCTAAAAATTGGCATCGCTTATGTGAATAAATATTAAAGAAACAACAACTCCGCGGCGCTTGAATAAAACGAAATTTTCTCAAATATTACCTTCTAATTGATATGCATTAAACAGTCTCAATCTTAACAATTCCAGCGAATAATTAAATAAGTAAAACGGCGAATAAATAAGCAAATGGTTTGTTAATTAACGACAACGTTGATTACATCATTAGTGTTAAAATTCGCGAATACCAAGTACCAGAGTACATGAATGCATACATATTTACAAAATACAAAGAGAAGTGGTATAGGTATGTATATCGAGGTAGAATACTGTTGGTTTACTCGGTACAGTCGGTTCAGTTGGGTGGTGGTATTGAATTTAATTTCACATTGCTCTCATTGCAAAGCATGAAACGTATATAGTACGTAATGTCGAATAATGAATGGCATTTGTTGTGTTAAAGATATCGCGCGCCACTTTCTCCTCTCTCATCGGCCGCAATTTACTAGCTGTGCAGTTATATGTACATAAAGAGAGAGAAACTTTAAGGAAAAGGGGAGATGGAAATTTCAGTTGTCGTTTCGCCGTGAGTACCCTCTTAATTACTGATCCAGAGCTGTGCTTGGATAAAAAACTGCGCAGAAAAAAAGGATTTTTGGCTCAAAAAAATTTTTATTATTTTGATTTAAATAAATTATTTTTTTGATTTTGAATATTTTGATCAAAAGTTCTTAAGAAGAGTATATAGTAAAATTATTTTTCAATCAATATTTCTGTACTTGTGGCGATTATGTTGGCGAAGTAACATTATTCTTTCTTAATTATACGCTCAGATCAGGGTTCGAATCCGATCTTGAGTAAATTCCCATTATTTTTAGTTTAAAAAAAAATTAATGTTCTTAAGCCAAAAAATATTGATATTCTTGAATTGAGTATTCAGTTATTGAGAGCTGAGAGAATAATTTTATAAATTAACGAGTCTTGTACTTTTGAAAAAAAAAAAAAAAATGTTTTCTTAATTCAATTTTTTTAATTCTATTGATTGAAAAAAAATTTCTTGATTTAAAAAAAAGAGCTTTTTTTAGTCCAAAAACAATTTTTGAAGACCAAAATGTTCTTAGTTGGAGTAAACCTTTGTTTTCAACTCACCATCAACCAAACAACGACACTAACATCGACAATCAAGTCCCTTTTATTCCTATTACATCCAATATTTATATTTATATTCCACTCTATTTTGCCCAACGCCGTCTGTCTGTCTCTAAATGACATTATTTTTGGACAACGAGTCTTTCATTTATAACAACAACGAAAAAAGGCACCTGCTGTTGTGCAGTAGCGTGACCAAAGTACCGGTGAGACGGTAGAGTACAAAACGTGAAATAGATAAAAAAAAAAAGATAAAGTCCAGGGGCCCTACCGAGATACCGAGACCTCAATACTACACGATACCGACTCTTTATTTGTGTATACTTTTACTTTATTGTTGTTGTTGTTGTTGTCGTTGTTGTTGTTGTTGTTGTTGTTGCTGTTGTAATGTGACTGCTGTGATGGTGAGTAGTCGATACATCTCTCGGGTTTCTTACCGTGACACAAAGTAAACGGTCTTTCGACAATACAGAGACCCACTTCTCTTTGTCATCCAGCACCAGCATCATCACCACCACCAACGGAAGCACAAACTTCTAGTAACAAACTATACCACAAAAACATCCGCGACTGAAATTTAAAACGCAAAAAAAATGTTCTAAAACTTCAGTTGTAACTTTATGCCATTGCATTATATTAATTGGAATGATTCTTTTCATTTTTGAAAATCTCAGAACTTTTCATCCTATTTTTTATTTAAAGCTCTCAATTGTATTATATTACCTATTAGTTAACAATCATATGGTTCGCTGAAACTGAGTTGAAATTTATTTGTTTTTTAGTAAAAATAATTTATAACTTTATTTTAGGATTTACCCCAAATTATGTTCTTAAAGACTTTTGTAAGAGTTTATAATTGTTTATTTTTGGTTTTGTATATTGAAATCTCTATAATCGTAATAAAGATTCTAATGAACTTGAAAAATATTAAATTAGTCAATCAGCAATACAATTATTACATTTTATATACTTAAATAAAATTACTAAAGAAAGGATTTGTCATGAAAAATTATTAATTTTTCAACTAACAAAATATCGAAAAAATATTATCAACTTGATAAAACAACTGCACAGAAAAAAAAAACTTCTTGCACCAAAAAAATTTTAAGGAAGACAAAAGTTATTTTGGAGCAAGAAGAAATATTCTGAGCTCAAGAAACTTTGACTTCATTCAAGAAATTCTCAATCTTCCTTAATATTTTCTTGAGCCAAGAAAATTTACCCTCGTCAAGAATTTTTTTTTTTTTTCAGTGTGAGAAACGCTGAATTTTATGAGATTAATTAAATATCTATCGGTTTAATAGTTTTGTTCGGTTAGGCAAATCTAAAAAAGGATTTACCATTTATTAGTATAAATATAGATTATTTAAGATATATATTAAGTTTATTTTAATGACAGCTTTCGAAAATTGAAATACTATTATGAAAACTCATAAAAATGCTTGCTTATTTTTAGCTTGATATTTTGAATACACTTTCAAAATTATTAATTATTTAAATTTTATTTCGTATTAAATTTAATATTATTAAATGAATAAATGTTCATTAAAAAAAATATTAAATAAATCATTGGATTCTTATTTTTATTTCAAATAAATTACAATTGAAAATAACGAATTTATAATTAAAACTTACGGAATTTTTATTCGTATATTAGTTTAATAATTTTTTCAGTCAAGCATTTGTCTAATTTATTAATAGAAGATAAATTACTGATTATAATTGCATTTCACTAAACTCTAGAGCCGATCAATAATTTATTTAAAATTGGAATATCAGACGTCACTTGCAGCTGATCCAGAAACAATTAAATTTAAATCACCCCTTTTATCGCGTTTTCCATGCAGACGTACCAACAAATCTCCCTAGTGGAGAATGAAAAAAACTCGGGTAATTTAAAAATAATTAGCTCGATTTTAAAAACTCGACAGCTTTTCTCCACAATGATTTGCATTTATTTAGCTTAAAAATAAAATCCGGGATTATATATAAACATACATTTAGCCGAACAATAAAGAATAGAAAGAACTAATAACTTTCACAAACTAATGCCTTTTAAATTATTACAATGATTACGATAATTATCTAAGCGCTAACAAAATTAACCAAACGACTTGTAAATAAAATAATAATACTTAATTTGTTTATTTATTTATCAACACACAAACACGAACAATACTAGCTTTCTAATTTCAAATTAGCACTCAGCTTAATAATAATACAATATAATACGCTTATAATTTATTTTATTACAATATGTAATAAAATAAAATAATCTGAGTAATATGTGAATGTGGACGGATGGGAATGGCAAAACGACACCAAGTACGTGACCTATATTTTCACCTGAACCTTCTCTACTCGTCGTATGGTATTTTTTTCTATTTTAAATTCTCAGTTCATCGACGTGCGCATAACACGCCAGAGAAGCTGCACCAGCTAGAACATTGTAGAGTGGCTGAACGACACACAATGTTACCCATGTTTCCTTTCAACGGCGTTGACAGTAGACCTCTTATGGATATACCTAAAACCTGATACTAATATAAGTATGTATAGATATAGGTATAGACATATATAGAAGACTCAGCAGCAAGTACTAATACTAACAAAAGCGTAGCTGACGCCAGTTGCCCAAACCCGACATCATTTTCTGCTGAAGAACCAATTTCAACGATGCAGCTACTGCAGTAGCACCATACTACCAGTAACCAGTAACGAGTATCCAGTATCCAGCTACCAGTAACACCACCAGCACATGGCTCGCTTGGTCGCGCGGAAATTTAAAAGCAACCGGTACTGGTATAGGGAAAATCTCGATGAAATAGAACCGATTTCCCAGGCGGCGTACCTACTGCCAGCCAACTCACGACTAGGTCATAAAATACATACCAGATATTTTTTTAATTTTTTTTTAGAGCGTTTTTCTAGTAAAGACCAATCCTACGCTGTGCTATATAAACTTCGACGTTTTAGGCTGCAGTGATCGACTATGCAGTGGAAAAAATGTTTATATTGATATTTTATCATAAGTGATACGAAAATTGCTTTTTATAGTAGGATAATTCTTTTTAAATCACCTGAGTCGCAATAATAAACCTGCATGAGCTTACAACATTTAATAATTGCCTTTTATCAGTATTTTACTATTTTTCTCATTTATTCTTCTTCAAACATTTTTTACTTTATTAAAAACTATTTTTCTTTTGTGCATAATATAACAGATGCTCATGAAGATTACACCAAAACCATTTAATGATTGCCTTTTTTTAATCAGTATTTTACACCGTTGAATATGTTTTTTATTTTTTTCAGGCATCGATACTGGGACTGTAGATGAAAATAGCGTTTTTTGAGTTTAAAGAGCGCTTTTATAAAAAAAACATCGGATAGTTTAAATAATTGTCAATTTTTTTTAGAACTTGATCTATTTATGATCTTGGATTGTAGGTAGAAGATATTAATCACTTAATGTTGAAATTTGTTTTTTAATTCTGTGTTACAGAAAAACTTAAAAAACGTCGAAAAAATGAGCATTCATAAATTGTTCTTTGAGTCAAGTTAAGCTCATGTAGACCCATAAAAGCTCATTTTTCAGATCAATCGAGAGAAACTATAAAAAAACCAGGAGTCAGAGCAGAAAAATTGGACTCTCATGAAATTTATCCAGGATTCAGACCCGTTACTCTAACTATACTTGAAAATGGCGTTCTGTAGTTAAAAAAGTGTTTTTTTTTTTTTTTTTTAAAGAATACCAGACAGTGTAAAAAACATTAATTTTTCAATATCTGAAACATTCACAAGCTTGAATATTGAGAACGAGAGCTCAATCATTAAACTGGAGGATTTTTTTTAATACCTGGGATAAACTTTTTAATTGGAGACAATGTAAAATTTTTTATGAAAAATTTTTGTCTATGTATATTAATTTTTTTTTTATACATATAAGATATTATTTTTATTATAAACTAAGTGCATCTATAAAACATTCATATTTAGATTTATTTAACGTATTTAAATCTCACAAAAGATAAAAATACCGCTTTTTTTCAACACGTTTTAAGAAGATTATGTTTTTTTGAATAAATAAACTTGAAAAAACTTAAGCTGCTTAAAATTTAGTGAAGTTACGATGTTTGAGTTAACGAAATTAAATATGCCATAAAAATTTGCAGTTAATGTATTATTTTAATTTTTCAATATTTGAGTTATTTATATGCCTCAATATTGAGCAAGAGAGCTTAAATATTAAGCTAACATTTTTCCCAATACTGAACTTAACAAAGCCTTTAAAATTGAAAACCATGTAAAGTTTTTAATGGAAAATTCTTGTTACTTTATCTAAAAATTTTTTTAATTATTCAAGAGATTATTGTTATTATGAACTGAGTGCTTATATATAACATTCATAATTTAGATTTCTTAAACTTTTTTAAAGCTCATGAAGGATAAAAACGCTTTTTTTTTTTTCAACATGTTTTAAGAAAGGTTATGTGTATTTGAATAAATGGATTTTGAGAAGCTTAAAGAGCATAAAGCTAACGGAGTAGTTGGTCTTGATGTTATACTTTGAAATTTGCGTTTGGTTCAACGGTTGACCCATTTTCACGGTTCGAACGAATCTCGTCACACAATACGTTTATTTGGCTTTCTCTTTTTAATATTTTATTATATTATAGATACTGGAGATTATTATTTTTTAATGACAACCTATCGTATGACTAGATGGTCAATAAAAGATGAAATGAATGAACGAGTGAATAAATAAATGAATAAATAAAATAAATCGGAAATAAAATGAAAAGAAATAGCAGATATAGTTTAGATCTATTTATATATTGATTTTATGGACGAGTTTAAAGAAGTGGGGCCGGGTCGGGTCGAGTCGGGACTGAGAAAGATTTGGAGTACTCTCAGAAATTTGTTGGCACAAAGTTATACAAATACGTCGGTTCGAATGGCAATCCAAGTACAGCCACGAATCCTTAGGGTATTTTTCGACGGTGCAATTCCTTCTGGAGCTTGTCTATTGAGACGGAATTTCAATCCTTAGTATTCGGTTCTCCCGTTTGTACATTTTGTATTTTAGGGCTGCTCAGCTTGTAAACCATCTCTTAAATTTACTAAAATGACCACCGCTTAAATGCTTCAATTCATATATTTTCATGTTTACTTTTGCTCTTTCTTTGAAAGTTTAACGAAAAAGTTTTCTTTCTAACTCTGAAAAATTCTTTTTTCAACATTATTTTACTCTCTATAAAGAAAAATCTTAAAAAACAAAGCCAAATTTTTATTTAAACTCTTTCTTTGAATGTTTTCTTTTAATTTGAGCGAGCTTTCCTTCAATTTGGGCTTAATTTTTAAAAATAATATTTAACCTTCAAATAATGTTGACTTGAAATTTAAACTTTGAAATATTATTTTTATAAAATGAAATAAATATTTAAATTTATTAATTATTAAATTTTAATGTTTATCATTATTTCTAAACATGTTCCATAAAAAATTAATAAAAAATTCGAGCTCAAAAGTGTGATAGAAATTTGATAAAACACAATTTTTCAAATTTTCAAACTGCAGTAACTTTTGAATAAATGAATTGATTTTTACGCGGTTGACAGCATTCGACGCAAATTTTTAAGCCCCATGAAGATTATGTAAGTTTAGTTTGATCGAACCAGGATTTTCGGAGTAATTCTGAAAAAACACTTTTTTCGGTTTTCTTTCGTCAACGATAACTCACGAACGAATGAACCAATTTTGACCGGACTGGCAGCGATCGACGTGGTTTTTTGATGTTAAGAGCTGATTAGTTTTTAGAATCGATCGGTAGAGCTGTTTGAAAGTTATTCCAAAAAATGTCGGAGTTATGTTGAAAAAAATCCTTGTTTCCAAATATTTCGTCGAGGATATCTTTCGAACCAATCAACCGATTTTTACGTTCTTGACGGCAATCGACGCGGTTTTTTGAGCTCTGAAAATTATTCTATTTCACCAAAAACGATCCGAAAAGAAATATCGAAGTTATGTGAAAAAAACACTTTTTTCGGTTTTCTTTCGTTCACGCTATCTCTCGAACGAATAAACCGATTTTGACCGGATTAGCGGTGATCGACGTGGTTTTTCAAGCTTAAGGGCGGAAAAGTTTTTGGAGTTGATCGATGAAGCCGTTTAATAGTTATTCCAAAAAAATCACTTTCAAAAAAAAATTTTTTCCGATTTTTTTTGAGATTTCTCAAAATCTATCGGTCTGAATCGATTCAAAATCATAAGAAATCTAAGTTTGAGTGAACTCTTTAAAACGCCATTTGGTAGATTCCGATCGGTTCAATCGTTCAAAAGTTATAAGCGATTCACATACACACACACACACACACACACACACACACACACACACACACACACACACACACACACACACACACACACACACACACACAGGAATAGTGACAAACTCGCGGGGATAGTCGGGGAAGCTTCCTGTGACCTTCAAACGTCGAGATCTGATGAAAACTCGATTTCTGGAAAACGGGGTGAAAACAATAACTTCCCGATTTTTGAAAATCTTCGATTTTCTTAGCGGGAAGTTAAAAATCTGCAATAATGTGTATATATAAATAAATTACAGTAAAATTATTTAAAAATAATAGCATAAAAATCTTCTGGAAAAGAAAAATCTAAAAATAAAATATTCAAAATAAAAAGTAAACAAATAAGAGCAAAAAACCTGTACCCAGCCGATGGGTTTTACAAAATAAATAAAACATCAGTATCACAAGCTCATAAACAAGAGATACATGAAATTGAATGACAACTTTGTTATTATATCTGAAAAAAAAACGTCTTAAGTAAATCATATTCAAATAAGTAACATAAAAGATTGTAATTCAAGGAACGGCAGCAGATATATATTCAATTATACAGGATTACGAGTATGCCCAGCAGGCAGTGATGGAAAACCGGCGTACTGAGGAGGATCTTAACCATCCAGCGCACTGATCTAGTCCCAAAGAAGCTGAAAAAATATGGTAATAATAAATACTACAGGGTGGATATAAAAGACGACGAACAATAATAAATAAAAGAAAAAATAAAATAACCAGAGCTCAATTCAACTCGAGTACCAAGCATGTGATTTTGTTAACGATAAAGATATGAAAGCCGACGAATTGCATGACGAAGGCACATCGCTCACAACAAGAACCACTACAAGTACAAGATTAAGATGACGAAGAAGAAGAAGAAGAGGAGAAAGATGAGGATGAAGGATGCGCGCGAGTGATTTCACCGGAGTAACATTCAACAGAATGACGGGATAGGACTAGACAGGCGCGGCAATTCTTGGCCAAATTGTAAAAGTCTCCGAACAATGGATGTGTATATGTGTACAAGACACATCATGCATCCGTAGAGACCTTTTGCAAGCAATCGTACAAGGAAAAATCTCTGGATACAATAGAAGAGACGCCCTTACTCCCTCAAGAGTTACACGGCATAAAATTTTTTGTAATTTTTTTTATGTTTTAGACTCCTTCATTCACTTTATTATAAAAGTATGAATATGATATCCCGCACCCTCTTTTTAGAGTCAGTTGTGCTCTAGCCTTCAAGTACCAGCATCCACTCATCGCGCCTGCGTCTTCATGGCACACCCACTTGACCCGAATGTAAAAAACAATAAATATGTTGTGTATTGTGTATAATAGATTTAGAGAGTAAATAAATGAAATTATGTAGGCACTAATGTACTTGATAAGAACCTAAGCTCTCAACTCGGCAAAGAATTTAAAGTTTAAAATATTTTGTAAGAAAATATCTTATCATCGAGATATTAATATCATTAAATTTTTATCATTTTTTTGAGAAGTCATACGCACTTGGAACTTTTTGAAATATACATGCACTGATAAAAAAAATAATTTGACTCAACAGAAAAAATTTTGACCCAAGAATACCATTCGAAGAAAATAAGTTTTTTGCATCAAGAAGAAAAATTCTTGAGTCAAAACATTATTCTTGATTTAGATAAATTTTTCTTGTTTCAAGAATTTTTTCTCTTGACTCAAAAAAATCATTTTCTTCAAAATGATATAAGGTAAAAGCCCCAATATATGATCATGTACCAGTATATGATCACTCCATGTATTTGTATACCTATATTTGTGAATATAGATATACAAATACATGGAGTGATCATATACTGGTACGTGATCATCTATTGGGGCTTTTACCTTACTTAGTCCAAGATTGTTTTTCTTGAATGAAGTTAACTTTTTTATCAGTGTGTATTTAAATATATACACAGTTAATTTAATGTCAATTGGGCAAGCATTTTCAAAATTATACGCATATTTGTAAATGGGACTGAGATCGAAGATTTCCAACGTGCTTTTTTTAAAACTATCTTTTGAAAATCGGCTAGCTAGATTTATCAAAAACGGCTGAACCGAAGTGTCTTTAATTAAAAATAAAAAAAAATTCTTGAGACGTTAAAACACCGAAATTAAAAAAATAATTTATTTATAAAAAAATTCACTGAATTAAATTACTTTTGAAGTTTTCGAAAATTTTCAATTTTTATAACTAGAACTTCAAAACGTTCAGAAAATATGAATAAAAGTTTCTTTATATATTCTTTTTTGACTTTAGGAATTTTTTTTCTTTCAACGAGAAGGGTGTAAGTCAAAAGAAAAATTTTTTTTCTCACAGATCTATATATTTCACACATTTTCAAATTCATTAAAGAAAAAAAAATTTTTTTTATATGCCTTGTTGGCTTAAGGTAGTACTACCGTTACCACAAGAGTCAAATCCCAAAATCTAACCTTATTTGATTAACGTAGTACATTTCCCTATACTAAATCACGTTGGAGAAAGAGAGACAGAGATAAATTTTGAATATTTTTTATTAATAAATATTCTCATATTCTTGGAAACCATACTGATTGTTATTAAATATGTTCTAGATGTTATTCTCTCTCGTTGTCTTGATTTTTATAAGAATCTGAACGTCCAGTTTTGTAAAATAAAATAAAGTCTGTGATTCTCTATAAGTATCAATGGTAAACGTAAAAATATGTAGACATTATCTTTTTTTCAGGACTTGCTAGGCTTCCAAAAATTTTACTGCTTAATGATGATATTATAAAGTACCAATATGCCAAATTTCATTAAATGAACGTCAATTCTAAAACCGGTAGTACTACCTTAAGGAACCCAATATACACGGAGAAAAAAGTGTTGCTATTATCACGATACAGTATAGTGATGATCACGATTCACGTATGACTATACTTTAGATGCGCATATGTCCAATCTAGTGGATTGTAATTATCACGATCCACATGGATTCGGATATCGAATGTCTATATTGCTATGGTTTATAGATGATTATTAGTTGTTTTTGATTAAATGTTAATTATGTGTTATTGCAGATTATTTTTTTTTTAGTTTTTTCGTATATTATTGTTATAAACATAAATACGAATTCCTTGTATAGCTTGATTAGTTTAAAATTTTTGTGTAGTTTATATGACTGTCAAGAATTAGGTTAAGTTTAAAAATGTTTAAATAATGACTGACAGCGGTTGGAATTTATTTTATGACTTTTCTTTTTTTGATTTTTAAAAATATTAGCCTAGAAATTTATATTATTGATATATTCATTAAAAATACGCAATTATTTTTATCATAAGAAAAATATTTTTTAATGGAATTTTTACTTCTTTATTACTCCATGTACTTTATAAAAAAAAATAACATATTTTTGCGTAAAGTAGTATGGGATCAAATTATTTGTGCTAAAAGAACTTTTTATGAAAACACAAATGTTATTTATTTAATACAATATATAATGTTCATTATTTTTCTTTATCAAGGCAGTAGAATTATTATATACAATAACCACGGACACAGCATTAACACAGTTAACATAGGAAGATTTATTTCTCTACTAGACCTTCAAAAAACGACACGAGTTTTTCAAGATTCCACTTGAGTAATTTATCAACAACCCAATTGTCCATATCGCTGTTAATATAAATTGGTGCAATTATCGCTATTTCATCCGTTTCGCTGTAGTAAGAAAATGTTTTGAGATATTCACTAACAGTTGAGCGTGGTATTCAGTATTCACTGTTTCGAGCATAACTATATTCGTATGGTGAATATATGACAATACTGTTTTGAGCTAATCACGATACTTCGTTCACGATCCACTGGATCGCTATAATAGCAATACTTTTTTCTCTGTGTATGTATGAAACCTTTTATATTAAAAAGTTAAGAAGCCTCTTCGGAAAAAATTATTGAAAAGTCCCTTTTTTTAACCTTTCAAACGCATAAAACCCTTCAATTATGAGAATTATTAGTGACCTAAAAATGTTGAAAAATTTTTACGTAGAGAAAAATAATCTAGCTTTTCTAATTTACTAGATAAGTAAACCGGAAGGCATAAAATTTAACTGCGACTCGTAGAAAAGTAATAAACCTTGAGTAATTATCTTACACCGACAATTTATCATCTCAAATACTCGGTTAATAATTACTCTATCAGGTAAAGGATGAGTAATTAATAACTTATTGGTCTAAGGCAAATAAACCTTGAATCTATTTTGCATTAATTTTCTGTAACGAAAAGTTTGACGTCGGCTGTCAGCTACCGGACTCTCAGCTCCTCTCAAATAAATAATAAACTCGTAAAAATGAAAAATCGGTGTATAAACACATGGTATATGATAATCTGGTCAAGCAATTATCTCGTGGCATACTGACGTCGACCGTTAGAATTTCTTGTCCATTAGACGAGTGCTCTGACCCCAGTTACATAAAATCCATCATACTCATACTCATACCCATGGTTATAGTCTAGTCCAGCTCACAACGAGCAGATACAAGAGCAGCATGACCGTCGTGATCAGTATGATACGCGGTAGTTGAATGTATGCAAGATTCAATTTGCGATCCAGCCATATGAGCGTTCTATTTTAACGTCCTGGGGATTGAAGTAAATTAGCTCGAGGATACCTACCCCCCACGATCAGCTTTTAAGTCATTCTGCTGATGCGTGTATATTAGATTATTAGAATATTAGAATACATCATACACCTAGTCTTTCGTGTTATATCTGTCTACTCAGCGGAGGTCGGCAAAAATATTTCTATAATTTTTAAGTATATTAATAAAATTCTAAATAACTATTTCAACTTATTATTTAAAAATCAAAATAAAATTAAACTATTACATTTTTAATTTTAAAGTTCAAATTGATTAAAAGTTTCAACTATTTACAAGCCGTTAATTTTAATGTTATTTTATTTATAAGTTATTTTAAAATGTGATTAATTTATGAGTCAAATAATTTAATGGTTTTTTTATGAAACTGAAATTATTCAACATTTAGATATTTTTTTTTTATAAATAGATTATTATAAAGAAAAAATTTTTTTCAATTCTTCACGTGAAGAAAAAATATTACCTTAGTATTAATTTATTTTATAAAAAAAAAAAAACTAGGAATTATCAGATGTCTGCTAATTTTAGTGTCATTCTTTAAAAGTTTATAGTATTTTATTTATTATCTTAAGATTGTGAATCATCAATTGTTAATTTAAAATTATAACGTGAAGAAAAAATATTATCTTAGTATTAATTTATTTTATAAAAAAACTTAAAAATTTTCAAATGTCTGCTAATTTTAGTGTCATTTTTTAAAATTTTATATTATTTTATTTACTATCTTAAGATTGTAAATCATAAATTATTGATTTAAAATGTATAATTCTAAATTGAACAGTATACAGAAAACTGCAGTACTAACGGTAGTTTACCTCAGTAGATACAGTGGTAGAGTAAACTTATCGACAAAAATGCCGCCAATTCGTGATAGTCATTGCTGTATTTAATTTTCAAACAAACAGTAATTATAAACGTCAAAATAAAACACATACCTTGTAAATTGTCGAGCATGAATGACAACAGCTTGTGAGTTCCTTGGGGTTCACCATACAACGCCATCATTTCCTTGCTGAGCGGATTTCCATGGAGTCCTAACACTTGTAACTGAAATAACTTCCCTAACTCATACGGCAATACGCGAAGATAATTCTGGTTTAACAATAACTCTCTGCGGAAAAACAAAAATACAATTAATACTCTTACATTACATTGAGACTAAGGTATTAATTAATTGTAAAAATAAATAATAGCATTAAAATTACTTAAGGTTGATAAGGTCCCCAAGCTCAGATGGCAAGCTCCGTAATTTGTTATTACTCAAATCCAATACTTTTAAATTAGATAAACGTCCTATTTCAATGGGTATCCTTTGCAGGCTATTGTCATTGAGATATAACGCAGTCAGATGTTTGAGTTGCCATAAACTAGGGCTTAAATTTTTAACATTCCCTGTTATCTCCAATTCCGGCCAATGAGATTTCTTCCCGGAATTAGCTTCCTCAGTAGACATAATTGAGTGGGCACGACGCGAACTTGAACTTTCATATTTGTCCTTGTGATTTCTGGACATCTTGTTACCTGTAAACATATATATCTATTAAATCATCCAATATTTATAATAATAACAATAAAAAAAAAAAAATACTAATTCTGTTTAGTCTAAATGATAGATTATATTTATCACTTTTCAATCACCAGTAATTATCAAAACTTTATTCTCTGAATTTAATCTTATTAAAAAAAAGTTCTACTCAGAAAAAAAATTCTAAGAATTCACTGAGTTTTAAACTTCTATAATAGCCAAAAGAATTGATAAGAAAAATTACAAGAATAATAACAATAGGATTAAAAGCTTTAGAACATATTTTCAAATTTACTTTCAATGACACTGTAGATATTTATAAATATAAATTATCGTCACAATTGCTCTTATCAATAAAAAAAAATAACGAACAAACGAAAAAAAAAAAATTCAGAGTAAATGTTTTGTTAACAAGTAATTAAATAAAATAAAATGTTATACAAAAAAAAAATACTTATTGTTGTGTGTAATAACAATCGTCAGACAATAAAAATGATTATTATTGTGAGAAATAAAAAATAAGCGCGAAATATAACCTGAATATTTACAATCGAATTACGCGGTCGGCGACGTACTTTTTAGGTACAGAAATTATACTTTTAGGAAGTTTAATAAAAAATTGATAATTTGCGCGATAGTTTATAGCAATTACCGGTTTTAAATGATAATAATTGAAGAAAGTAAAAATTGAATTTGATGTCGAGGATAGTTTACTGGTGATTAAACATTCGAGAATGACAAACAATTTAGAGGGGCTAAAAGTGCGTTAAAGGATCTATTTAGAGCTTGTGGTCTGATAATTTAACGTCTTTATGATCGCGTACCTTCATCTACCTTTTCACAGACGCAAAAACCACGAAAAACCTGATTCAACCGAAAATAAACACGCGTAAACAAACTAACTTGACAAACACTGTGTCTCCATGTATCAACTGCACTATTCCGCGGATTATTCGTACGTGTGATGGCTGTTCTTGACAGCGAAATGCTTGCGACCGACCGAAGCGTCCTTTCGTGACCGAACATGGAGACGATAGTCGCGGAGATGCGCAATAGGTGGCGCAGTAAGCATTCTTTGAATTTTGAATCTGGTCGTTTCTTGGGGGTCATCTTATCCCTGATAGCCACCTTACATATTTACTATAACTTACTGTCAATCTACGTCCGCAATTTGAAGCAAACTTGACGGAAAGAGTTGGCAAAGCGAGCGATTACCTATTAGTTACCTATAACTTACTCTGCAAATAGACGTCAAAACTTGCTGTACAAGTATTTCCGTCAAATTGTAGTAAAGTTGAAAGGAAATTTAACAGCCGAGACCAGTGATTGCAGTTTCAATCGGCTTAGCGAAACGAATGGAAATTTTGAAAAAACGTTTTTAGAGATAATAGATAATTTAATAAACTATTTCACCACAAAGCGTTTTTTTCAAAAATTTCATTCGTTTTGTGAAACCAATCGAAACTGCAATTGCTCTGCTGTTGGCAGTGCGACAGAGATAGTTCCGCTGAACTCTGTGAGAGCAAAGCGATAAAAAGATGGTCTCGCCTGTTAACTACAAGTTTGATTGTTGACTTGTATTCAAGTTGCGGCCGTAGATTTCCGTCAATTTGCTTACAACTGTTGTTGAGTGATAAATTACCGCCAAGTTGATGTATAAATTAACCGTAACTGCTGGAAGTCAACACTTACTGAGAAAGCGCTGGCTATCAGGGTAGTGATCCGAACGGAAATGTAGCCAATGTAATAATTGTAAAGGAATTCAAAAAGTAACTTGCTTTCTAACAAGTTATATATATTTAACACTTCATACATAACACTAAATAGAGGTCAAATAATAGTAAATCCAATGTAATAAAATACACACATCGAAACGTTTAAGGAAGTCCTTTCGCTCCAGTTGAGTCATAACAACTGTAGTAGTAAATTTTCAATAAATTAAAATACAAAACCCATAAAAATTCCTAAAATTAAAAAATAAATAGTATATGAGGCATTAATCGTTGAAATTTTGAAAATTAAAAAAAAATAGTTAAATACAAAAATTAATTTGACTGTTGTAAATCAGCTGTTAGTAACCTGTCCGTGATTTGGCAACGCTTTATTTCGGTTGTTTACATTTTTATTTGCACAATATAACCTTAACCGTGTTTAACTTTTTGCAGTCAGTGTAAATAAATAAATTAATTAAAAATGTTTAGTCACAAAACCATAACATTCTAATGTCTCATAGCAGGAATGCTAGTATATTTAATTATTGTTTTATTTTTCAATTATGAATTATGAAAATTTGTTAACAATAAATTAACTAATAAGTATGCATGAAAAACATAAGCGCGTTAAAGTTTAGTTTGAATTTATTGAATGGTCTGAAGCTCGCGCGCTACGCGACGTTGCCAAATCTTTTAACTCCATTTTATTGTAGGTAACTTGAGAATTTTTTGTGATTTTTAAATATTAATTTCTCAATAAATATCTCGGTAACTGATATATTTTATTGCAAAAAAAGAAACCTGAATATTTCGAAAATCTGATTTTTAGTTTTTTTTTACTTCATCTAATCCATGACTGATAGTATAATTCGAGAAATACTGCAAACGTCTGATTTTCTCGTAAGACTCTGAACAAATACTAACATTTAAAAATTTCATTTTTTCATAAATTTGTCCGGTAAAGTATAATTTAAACCTCACTATAAGATAAATAAGGACCTTAACTATTAGAAAAAAATTAAATTTACTCATAATCTAATATTTTTTATTTTACATTGGCGGCAAAAGGACCTCCTTAAATACCATATTTGTCAAAAAATTTAACTGTAAGCAATGAAACTTTACAAAACAACCCTGATAGCCACCTTACCTATAACTTACTGTCAATCTACGTCCGCAATTTGGAGCAAACTTGACGGAAAGAGTTGGCAAAGCAAGCGATTACCTATTAGTTACCTATAATTTACTCTGCAAATAGACGTCAAAACTTGCTGTACAAGTATTTCCGTCAAATTGTAGTAAAGTTGAAAGGAAATTTAATTACAAGTTTGATTGTTAACTTGTACTCAAGTTGCGGCCGTAGATTTTCGTCAATTTGCTTACAACTGTTGTTAAATGAAGAATTACCGCCAACTTGATGTATAAATTAACCGTAACTGCTAGAAGTCAACACTTACTGAGAAAGCGCTGGCTATCAGGGAACGACAATTGATCTGTCCTTTTGTCTTCTTGTCTTCTGTCATAAGTAAGAAATTAGCTGTCGGTAAGGTAAGTTTTGTTAGGTAACTGGCGGTGGAGTAAATTCAAATTATATAGTTAAATTTAAACACAACCTTTTATTACTAAATAAGAATAATTCTTCTTGAAAATATTTATTTTTGCACGCCTCATAGCGCGAAGCGCGCGAGGTTGTGCTTTATACTCGACTCGTCAAGGTCAAGCAATTTTGTGATCTTTAAATGTCTCTATCACAACCATATTACACTTATACAATAATATAAGTAGATGTACACGGAGAAAACACTTAAATTAAACCATCTTTTACTTTCTAAAATCATTTCATGTAGCTATTTTGAAAAAAAAAACGTTTTGAAAAAAATTTTACGTGGACGTCCGGATGTCACCCCATTTTGGATGTACCAATGATTACTCCCAAACAAATTGATATTTCAAGACCGGACTTTTTTTATTAGTTTACGAATGCGATGAACTGGGTCCGTATTTCATATCAGTAGCCTAGTTTACGTATTTTTTTTTTAAATTGAATTTTTATTAAAATTTATTACGATATAACCGTACAAAGACAAACGAATTTTTCTTATTTGTCACGTGAAAACTATGGCGCCACTTGATAAAGCTAGATTTTTTTAGACTGCGTGCGCATATAACAAGAAAAAAGGGCGCTGATATTTAAAAAAAAAAAATACTCTAAGAAATTACTTAATTATAATTTTCTTTTTTTTTATCAGTTACACAATTTATTTTTTCTTAAAAAATGAATGAGCGTTATGAGGCGTGCACTTTTGGATTTTCCAATTTTTTTTTATTTATTACAATATGTAAGGATTAATTATTGAAATATAACAACTAATCGTTTATTAAATTAATATAAATAAATGACATAATGGTCTTAGTTTGAAATAAATAAAAATTTTTTAGTATCATTTAAATTTAATAATTCTATTATTAAATGAAAATAAACTATGTCCTGTAATCTTTCAAACAGTCTGATTTTACTATTTTATATAATTAAAAAAAAAAATTATTTTACAAAGAAAAATAAATAATTTCAAATTAAATAAACAATTAGTTGTTTTATTTCAACAATCAATCCTTACATATTGTAATAAATAAAAAAAATAAATATTTTCAAGAAGAATTATTCTTATTTATTAATAAAAGGTTATGCTTAAATTTAACTATATAATTGAATTTATTCTACCGCCAGTTACCTAACAAAACTTACCTTACTGACAGTTAATTTCTTACTTATGACTTAGAAGACAGATATAACTGCTGGAAGTCAACACTTACTGAGAAAGCGCTGGCTATCAGGGTGGTTGGTCTGAAACTCTGGCTATCAGGGTATCAATTGTCGTTGTTTTGTAAAGTTTCATTGCTTACAGTTAAATTTTTTCACAAATATCGTATTTAAATGTTTTAATGTGTGCATTTTATTACATAGGATTTACTATTATTTGACCTCTATTAAGTGTTATCTATGAAGTGTTAAATGTATATAACTTGTAAGAAAGCAAGTTACTTTTTGAATTCCTTTACAATTATTACATTGGCTACATTTCCGTTCGGATCACTCAGTGGGCCCCGTTTCTTGTATTTACGGATATTTTTCGCGCATGCGCGTAAAGTAGATGCGCTGGAGTTCTGCGCGTATTTATGTTCGCGCAAAAATTTTAAAAATTAAAAATTAAATTCACAATCACATTGAAATTTATCAACGTCTAACAATTTTTAGGATATTTTTAAGCACTAAATTGTTATAAAAAAAATTCCATGGAAAAATTTTTTAAAAATTATGAGTGTTAATTCTTAAAAATATTTTTCTATCACAATTTAGTTTGAGCGGGTATCTTTTACCCATATCCCGATGATACATATCCCAATTATTTAAATTTCGATCACTCATATACCCAATTTTACATATGTGCCATGATACATATCCCAATGATACATATCATAAAACAAAACAAAATCGTTGATAAAAATAGTTAGCGTTTTTTTTTTACCGGGGATTATAATTATAAAGACGCCACATATTTTTTTTTATCCGCGATTTTGTTTTGTTTTATGATATGTATCATCGGGATATGTATCATTGCACATATGTATAATTGGGTATATGTGTGATTGAAATTTGAATAATTGGGATATGTATCATCGGGATTTGGGTAATTGATACATATGTATCATCGGGATATGCGTAAACGACACCTACTCTTTAGTTTTTATGAAAATTCTTAAGATTTATGAATTCAAAATCGGCAGACATTTAAATAAAACGAAAGTTAGCCATAATAATAAATTTAGTCGACATTTTTGATTTTTTTATTTTGCTTAATTTATTAAATTGTAATTAAAAAATATTTTTTAAAAATTGCACTTACAGTTTTTGAAGTTTTTAACAAATGAATAAAATTTTTTTTTATTCGTTTGTAATAATTTTTTAATAAAGAAAATCATAAAAATTTTTAGATGTCAGCTAACTTTATTTTTATCTTAAAGTTTTACAATTTTTATACAAGTGAATTTTTTTTTATTTTTTTGTATGAAAATTTTCAATAAAAATAATTGTAAAAATTTTTAGATGTCGGTTAACTTAATTTTCATGACATTTAAACATTCTTTAATTTTTACTTAGAAAATTAATTAGTGTTAAGAAAATATTTTTTTTTTAATTACTTAATTATCAAAAAAAATCCTAAATATTTTCAATTATCTGCTAAAGTTGAGTGTCATGATTCATGATATAAGTACTAATAATTTATTCCGTGTGAATAAAATTTTTATTATAAATACAAATGACTTATTTTTGTGATTGTTTCGACGCGCTCAAACGTTTTCTTGGCCGTAAAAATCAAATAATTGAGTTTTCAAACATTTTGATTTATTTTATTGTTAATCTTGGATTTACAGACCCATTCATTCAAATTTCATAATTATTTTGTTTCAGAGTTTGTTAATCAAAAAAATACCTACTTGTCTGGATTTTCATTGAAATTTTTAATACATCAATTCATAAAATATCATTCTATTTTTTTTCTTCCAAAAAGCATGAAAAACAAAACAACTTAAAAGAAACAATGTCATAATAATATAATTTAATTATTTTTTCTGAATTTGTGCGAACTTTTTTAATATTTACGTTTGTTTTTTTTTTTTTTTCATTATTTTTTTTCTTCATGTAATAAAATAATTGAAACAAAAAAATGGTAAATTTTCTATAATTGATAAAATAAAATCCAGTCACACCCGAAATTGTGTAAATTCAAAAAATTAATAACTTTTTTTTTAATTATTCTATTTTTAATGAAACTTATTCTAAAAAATATATCAATTTAATATTTTTATAAATTTTATTTCACTTAAATTTATTTATAACAGTTCATATCTTAAGAATTAACCCAAAGATAGTTTTTGTCTTCTCAACATTATCAATAGTTGGTTATTTCATTCTCCTAAATTACAATTAACTACAATAATAAAAAAAAAAAACTCAAAATTCAATACTAATGGATGTAAATATGCACTATAACCATATTGTAGTTGGTAGAGAACATTAAAAAAATAATTTTTCATCAACGATGATAAGAAGCAATAAAAAACGTCATGAAGATAATTCAAAGGCAGGAGGCGCTGTGAATAATTCTCATCAATTAATCAGTCTGTAAAAGTCATCGCATTACATTTGTATTCGCTCAACATACAAGGTATTTTAAATAAATTAATTTTTTACTGATTCATTCAAATGTTTACTAACACAATAATTAACAATATTAAAAATTTCGCAGGATGGCAGAAATAATCCCTACAATTTCTCAAGTAAAATCAGAAGCATTGGAAATTTTCCGTAAAGAATTCGGGAAGGATGCTGATGTTTGTGTCTTTGCACCAGGAAGAGTTAATTTAATTGGCGAGCATACTGATTATAATGAAGGTTTTGTTCTTCCAATGGTAATTTATTAATTTATATTATTTTTTTTTTCATTTAAAATACTATTAGTTTGACTCGCAGTTGAATTCATAAGTTGATCTTTGAATGACATTGACTTTTAGAAGTTACAAATTGAACTGTTTTATCACATGATTAAGAATTAGATAATTAATTTCAATCAAAACCGTTTATACTAGGCACTGCCAATGGTAACGATGATTGTTGGTAAGCCCAATCGCAAGTCGACTTGTACAATAGTTTCAACAAGTAAATCAATAACAACAATCAGTAAAATTGAGTTTGAAGTCAGTGATCGCAGTAAAGTAGTACCCGGTGAACCAAAATGGGCCAATTATGTAAAAGGTTGCATTGCTTTTTTCCCAGGTAAGTCCGCAAAATCATCTGAAAGTTAAATATAATAATAATAAATAGTTAATATGATTTAATAAATAAATTTCAGCTGATGTACCCGGATTCGATGCTGTGATAGTTTCAACAGTGCCAATGGGATCTGGATTGAGCAGTTCAGCAGCTCTAGAAGTTGCTACTTACACATTTATAGAAGCTCTGACAGGAGTTGAGTGCAAAGACCTACGAGACAAAGCTTTGATTTGTCAGAAAGCCGAACATCAATTCGCAAATGTTCCTTGCGGAATAATGGATCAATTTATTTCGGTGATGGGCCAGCAAGGTCACGCGTTATTGCTGGACTGTCGCGACCTTTCAGTCACTCAAATTCCCATGGATGGGATTGATAACTACGCGTTTTTAATTACAAACTCTAATGCGCCACATAAATTATCCTCAAGTGCCTTCCGGGAGCGCAGAGATGCTTGTTTTGAGGCTGCTAAAAAATTAGGAAAAAAAAGTCTGCGTGAAGTTACTTTGGATGATCTTGAAAGTAATTTTTATTTTTTTAGTAGATTTTATAGAAATCTAACTATTGCATTGGTCCTCATGATGGAATTTTTAAAAAATTTTGACATATGGTTCAAAAGTTTATATATGTATGTATTTACATATATATATTTGTAAAATTAGCCGTTTTTAAACCTTATAACTTTTGAATGGGTCGGTCGACTCTGCTCTAATTTTCAGAAAAACTAAATTTATGGAAGTCCTTTTAGATGCTTCAAATCGTTTGTTGATCTGTCGATCCGTTTAAGAATAACGAGAGATTTAGAAACGGCTAATTTTACAATTCAGAAAGTTTACAATCGGCTAATTTTAAAAGTTTCTGCAGTAAGAATAGGCTAAATTGACGTAATCACAGATTTTTGTTTTTTGCTATTTTATAAATGACTGAATTTATATTTTGTGAAATTTCCATTTCGCTAATTTCATTAATATCATTTTTTATTTTCAACTAATGTCACAAGTGACATTGTCAACTAATTTTCAAATTTAGAGTTATTAAACATTCTAGTTTATAAACTGCTACTTTTCAGTAATATTAAAAACATACTTAAATCAATGACCACGATTGTACACATATATATGGGATATAACGCGACTTATCAAGACGATAGTGTCTACAATTAGCAACGGATCTCCACCAAACTCAAAATACTTATTCTACAGATAGATACCGAAATCAAGTTCAAAGATGAGCTTAATCGGTCGAGTAATTTAGAAATGCCAGGATTTAAAAATTTTCAAAATCATAAAAATTCATATTTCTTCACTTTCTTACTCGAATAACTTTTAAATGGGATAACTTATTAAATCTCTGTGAATTGCATCTGAAAGCTCTTTAAATTTGCTTCAATTTTAGTACCATATCATATGTTGAGCTTCAAAATTATGTTCTATTCTGCTATGTTAATTATGAAATTTGCTGTTGCACTGGTTTTTTTTTTTTTATATTTTTTTTTTAAATACAATCCTAGTAGTTTTTTTTCTATTCATTATGAAATTTACTTCCATTTCAGCTGCCAAATGGCTTTTTTTTTGTAATTTATTGATGAGAGTAATTTGGTTGTTTTTTCATAGGTTTGAAAAAAGAAGGAGCTACTGAAACAATGTTAAAAAGAGTTAGTCATGTTATTAATGAGAATTCACGTACGTTAGCAGCGACCGCGGCGTTTAAAGCCGGTGATTACGTTAAAGTCGGCGAATTAATGAACGAAAGTCACAACTCACTGCGTGACAATTATGAAGTGTCCTCTAATGAACTTGACACGCTAGTTAATACTGCGAGAAAAGTTGCTGGTGTTCTGGGAAGTCGGCTCACTGGTGCTGGTTTTGGTGGCTGTACTATTACATTTTTGAAAAAGGACTCTGTTGATCTTGTTATCAAAGCTATCAATGAGTCGTAAGTTATTTTAATGCTAAAATTTGTGATTTTGCACTTTAAGTATTAATTTTATTCCAGGTACCCAGGAACTGCGTCATTCTACATTGCTACTCCATCAAAAGGAGCCAGAAAACTGGATTGTAAATAAATAAATAATAAATTAGTAAATCGTTGATTAGTTAATAAAATAGACAATAATTTTATACAATTAAAAATATTAACAATAAGTATGTTACACGTATATTTTAATAAATTTTTAAATATTAATCTTGTGTTTGGCAATTTTTCAGCCGTAACTGCCATTAATACTGAAATGTTTTAACAAAGTACTTGGCCAGTACAGTTCATATCCGTCACGGGGTCACAGTGATTGAAGAAATGCTCGCTGTATCTATTAAGAAAAAGAAAATTAATTAATTTAAATTGATTAAAATATTAATAATTTTGCTTGTAATACCTCTTAAGCTTTGATTTAATTCATTTTCACTAGAGCAAATGATCATATGCGCGGGCTTGACACCTCGGAAGATGGCTGCGATGCTTGGTTTAAGATTGTAAAAAATAAGAGGTTGTCCGCGTTTCGCGAAATCCTCGATTATATTCTTTATTCCGCGAGCTGCGGTATAGTCTGCTGCTTGAATATGGGTAGCATCGATTACAATAGGCATGTGAATTCCTTCTCGAGTTCCGTACTTACTGATAGCTGATCTTACGTATTCAACACTGGGGAATGATAGACTTCTGTCAGGTGTTATCATCAAGTATTCGAATTCCCCGGGAATCTGGAATAGTTTCAGTAATTACTATTAATTGTAAAATCAATGGATTGGTAAAATACATATAAGTATTATGAATTTTTATAAACATTACCGTGATCTTACGGACACGTAAAGATGGTCTAGCAGATGCGTAGAGTAAGAAAAGTAAATTAATGCTTATTCCAATTATTACTCCTAACTCCAAGCCGACGAAAAGACAAGAAACAAATGTCACAATTGCTGGTATTAGATCGATTTCTAAAAAAATTATTTAAGCAAACAAAAATTATTTTTTGAGTCTTCAAGGAGTTATACGGAATTTTTAAAACAATCAATTTTTTTTTCAGTTTTGTAATGTATATTTAAATATGCTGAAAAAAATTAAGTCAATTCCAAAGAAAAATTCGTGAATCAAGAAAATCATTTTGAAGAGTTTCATCGTCTTAACTTAAGTAGAAAAATTCTTGAACTGAGAAATTTTTCTCGGTTTAAATTTCACTTGATTCAAGATAATGAAACTCTTCAAAATTATTGTTTTAATTTAAGAATTTTTCTCTTGAATCAAGTTAATTTTTTTTTTTTTTTTTTCAGTGTATAAATACAAAAAATTTAATGTCAATCAAACTTAAATGTTTTTTTTGTCAAAACGGTTTTTTTTTTTTTTTTTTTTTTTTTTTCATTAATCGGTAAGCAAAATTCATCAAAAATGGCTGATATGATTAGTTTCTAATTTTGACATAATTTTCTTAACTAGGTATACTTTTCAATAATGGATCAAAGAATTATTAATTTCTACAAATATTTTACATTTTATAAACAATTGAAGACTAAAATTTTCATCGAAAATCGACAATATTTTTTTTCAACCCGCTAATTCGTTAAAAATAAATATTTTGATAATTTCTTCAATTAAACATCAGTTAATATGTTATATTAACGAAAATTTTTTATAATTTTGAATTTCAGTTATTCAAACTCAAGATATCGTACTCCCTGCAAATCCCCATTTTCAGAGGACCTTCCGGAAATCATCGACAGAGGCTAGAAAAATAATTATTTGTAAAAAAAAAAAAAAAAAGAAGACATTATCAAAGCTCAAAGTCACTACTATTCGTATATCCGTTTTCATATTAATCAATTAAAGAGCCTCTTGAGAAAAAATACTTAAAAAATCGGTTCATTCCGGTCTTCTAAGTGCGTATAATCTCTTTAAAAAAGGCAGCAATAGAAATTTACAAGGAAACTAAGCTGAAAAACGCTCAGTCATACTTACTTTTACTTTTCCACATGGGCTTGGCGACGTGAAATTCAACCATAAAGACAACCGCAGCTATAATAACAGCCGCGAGAACACTTTTTGGAGTGTAGTAAAGATACGGCGTAAGAAATTGTAGCGATAGAAGAACAAGAATCCCAGTATAAATACCACCGAGAGTTGTTTTAACACCCGATGCATGGTTCACTGCTCCGCGGCTTAGGCCTCCACTGACAGGCATTGATTGGAAAAATGAAGATACAATATTGCAGACACCCAGAGCAAACATTTCTTGAGATGCGTCTACTGGTTTACCATCCGCTAGAAAAATAAATTCGCCAATTACTCAAAAATCAATTCACAAATTTTAATTAAATGATACTTACAAAAAACTTTAGCAAGTGCGATAGTCTCAAGGATACTCAAGAGGGGTACGACTAAACACCCAGATCCTAGCGCGGATACTAGATGAATAAACGTGTAAGTCTGATTGCCTATTTGTGCTGAAAACGGTGGTGGTTGAAAAGTCGGCAGTCCTTCTTTTACGTGTCCTGTCAGAATAAATGGAGATGATCCGAGATTGCTTTCTAGTATCCATGCCAATATCGCACCCGAAATCACAACCATAATATTACGTGTAGTCGACATGAACCATAGAAAAGTTTTCATGACTTTCTGCGTTATTGAAGGGACTTTTGTGTCTTCTGATATTACTCGAATATCATTCAATTTCTGTAACAAAAATAAGTATTTCAAGAGTTCAGAGGTAACGAGAATTTTTCTTGAAAATTTTGAGGCAATTAAATTAAAAGTTTCCAAAATATTCGAAAAAAATCCGAGTTTCTGGTTGTTTAGAAAAAATTGTTTGAAAAAAATTAAAATGAAAGCTATTCTAATAAAATTTTTAAAGTTCATTTTTTTTTAATTAATTTATACAATTAATATTTTTTTTTTTTTAATTTTGGTTGTTGAATCATATGACGAAAACTCTGTATTAATTTTATAGACTAAATTTAATAAGTGTAAAAAAATTGCAATTAATAACAATACACATTCTTCAACCGCCTGACTGCGAGCAACCCCTTGAAAAATCTTTAAAAATTATTATTGAATTCTTAAGAAAATACTTACTCGCAAACCGAACAGTATCATCAAACAAAAAAATCCCAAGACAGCATCCCAAAGTCGGGTCTCACCAATGTGTTCAAAGACACCGTGCCAAGTATGAATAAATTTTCCACTAGGAATGCGGATTCCTAGAATATCTTTGACTTGGCTTGTTGCTATTAATATCGCAGCCGCTGATGTAAATCCCACGGATACTGGACCAGATATAAAATCGATAAGAAATCCTACAACAATGCAAATAATCATTGATTTATTCACTTATTTATGAATTTATTTTTACTTAGTAAAAAAAATCAAGATTCAATGCTTGAATAATTTCTTCATCAATCGCGATAAAAATAGTCGGTAATTGTTGGAGCAGAGATAGTCCTTGATGGATCTGTTCGTCCTTTCACTGCAATATTTTAAAGATTTACCGTAACGTGTCGATGAGATACTTGAAATGTAGATAAACAGGCAGACTAAAGAGTACATGAATAAAATATAAAATAGCAAATAAAAAGTATCATTACATACCTAATTGCAGGATCCCCATGAGCAACGACACGAGGCCTGAGATGAAGGTCAAAAGAATGGTATGGTCTAGACTTACTTGAGCACGCAAAAGTGTCTCGTGTATTAGGATAGATACTAGTGCCGTTGGACCCACCGACACATCCTTCGATGACCCAAATATTGTATACAAAAACGGCGCCATAAACGACGAGTACAATCCATTCTGTTAAAAATAAATTCATGCAATTATAAGCAGTAATTTATAATCATGTCAACTGCCTTAAGTAAAAATAATAATTAAATAGTTAATTCACCTGTGGTGAAACACCAGCGATATTAGCGTAGGCAATTGCTTGAGGAATTACAGTCAATCCTACAGTGATACCAGCTACTAAATCACACACAACGAATTCTTTTTGATACTTAGGTAACCAATCTAATATCGGCACTCTTCTGTATAGTGTTTTCTTGCGAAATGATTTTTTTAACCTTTCGCAAAACCATTCTGTTCCAAATGATGATTCTTCGTATTCGTGAATTACTACAACAAAAAAAATATCTAATTAATTTTAATGTCAATAAATAAAAAATAAATTTATTTGTGTTTTGTTCCTTTTAAATTATAACTATCTTTGTGAAGAATTATATAATTTCAGTAAATTGTATTTTATTGTCAATTGCTAACAACTAACAATATCATTTTACTATTATGCATAATAATATTATGATCTTTTTTTTACACGGAAAAATCGTATTACAATTTATTGTAAAACGACCTAATGCAAGGTCATTGTTTAACAATACTAATGTAAACTGTTTTATAAATATCTCTTTGTGCAAATAATTAGTTATAATATCACCGAAAAGTGTTTTAATTTTAAACTTTATATAGACATAAATAGATTTAGGTAATTATTTACAAGTGGGGTCAACCCATACTGGGCCATGTTAATTTTTTTTTTTGATCAAATTGATCAATTTTTTTTTTTTAATTGTTCTTTTTTTTATGTACTTTTCAAAAAAAAATTATATCAAAAACATCAAAAAAAGATAGAATATAAATTTTATCCAAAAACATGAAAGCCCAAATTTTTTTCAACTTTTAAAGGCAAAAAAACTATCGAAATCTTTATTTTTTCCTTTCACGACATTTTTTATCATAAATGCGCCGTAAAAACAAGCAGAATAAAAAAAAAAATTTAACAAATATTAATTTTTCACCTAGTTATGGCCCACAATGGAGTTGACCCCACTTGTAAATAATTACCTAGATGTTATTATTTTTATTATGATTTTTATTATTAAATAAAATTTTAATAATTATTTTTCAAAATTTTTTAGGAAATTTCATTTTAAAAAATTTTAATAATAATAATAATTAATATTCACATAAAAAATCGATAACTTGGCAATAATTTCTAAAAGATAAACAAAACGCAATAAATATCTAGAGTAATCCGTACAAGGAATCCCCGGCAGGCATAATTATTTCAATCTCTAGATCTATATCAGCATAATCGATACAAAAATAATAATCAATTAAAATTGATTGATATTTTAAATCCATAAACTGCACTTACATAAAAATAATTTTCTAGATAAACTAATTAGAGGTAGCAAAAAATTACTTTTTTTTTATCATCAATTATTGTTCGCTCAGCGATATTTCAAAGCGATAAATATTGCTGATACGAATAACTGTTTATTCCACAAATTTAAAACTTAAAAATTAAATAAATAAATTACTTTGACGGTTTGAAGATTTATACTCATTAAACCCAGTACTGTTAAGCCGGTTATTAAAGTCAACCATCGGGTTACGTATAACTAAACCATCTTCATGTGAATTCTCGAAATTGGTAAGCTGCACATTACAGTCACCATCCGGTTTATTGTCCTTGATTTTGTACTTCGACATCTTGTAAGTAACGAAGTCGATTTTCTTCTCAACTTACTTATTGATTGTCAATTATAAATTTTTCTTCGAAGAAAGTTTAGCGGTAAAGTAATTAAGTAAGTGCGTACTTTAGTAACTTATTAATTAATAATTATTATTAAAAGTTTGCTGGAATTATTGTAACATTATAACACAATTGAAACCTGAAACAAAAAATTAAAGATTAAATTGTGTCAATGTCTTTATATTTTTATTTAAATTAATAAAATAATTGAACAAGTGTTATTTCACAATTCAGGTATAATTTTAAAAAAATAAATAAATAAAATGAGTAGAAAGATTTCACACATGATTAGCAATTTGTCGTGAAAGTTTCTTAATTTAAAATGCACATCTCGTTTATATTAAAAAAAATAAATAAATTACTTCGTGAGCATCTTTTCTCTAAGTCCGCGTTCAATTAAAATTTCAATCATAAAATTGTTAACAAAATGTGAAATTTATTTCACAGAGTAAATGAAAAATTTTTCAAGTCTTACCAATTTAAAATAAACTTAATTTTATCAGTTTTTTTTTCTTTCAATTTCGCTTCTTTATTCGAACAAACTGTTTAAGAAATTTAAAGAGTTCAATGGTCAGCAAAATTAAAAGCGATCCGTTCGTATCAGAAGTTACCGGCAAATTAATTAATTTTAATGCGAGACGGCAGACTTATGGATCACATACTGTTACTGTTACTTGCCATACATGGTATTGCGATGTTGAATAAATCCCTACCCTCCTTTGTAAAATACAACAATATATTGTATACAGGCGTAACAATAGGAGTGGGAGCACCTATATATTCGCGAGTTATCAAAACAATGCCACGTGCTTCACGGGTATTTTATTTCGTAAAACAATTTAAACTCTTCAATGATTTACAAATTATTGAACTTTTATTTTATTAAAATCAAACTTCCGAGGCTTTTAATCAGTAACAAATCTTATTTTATGAATAAAATGACACATCACAAAATCAACACAACTAGTCCGTGCCGTATGGGTAAGGAACAGTATTTTGCGCAGTGTTATTTACGTTTTAGGGTGTCCTTAAGGTCTTTGATCGAATTTAAACCTTGGGCTGAAGTTCATACACGTGATTTCATTTTATTATTATTTTTTTGCTCCCCATGGCCTTGAACTAGAATGGATTGAGTAAAGGGAAGAAATGAAGAAAGCTACTGTTATTATTTTCACACTGTCAAACCTGTTTGCGCACTAAAGTTTGTTTTTACCTTTTTCGTCATTTTAAAGGTAACTGAACTGGATCTATGGTAAATTGTGACTGTAAGTACACGTGTGTGAACTCGACTTTCAAGGACAAGGGATGTACAATCACGTCGGGTGATTGGACTAAAATTTAACGATTTTCTCGCTGAATAAAAAAAATAAAATTGCATAAGTTGAAGTATACGTAATGCAACATTGGTATGAATCACTAATGATCGTCAACTCAATCGTGAATTCTTTGTAGATTTTATATTTAATGTTTTTTATTATTTCCGGTTTTGTTATGTCATTTTGATTGAAATCAAGTTGGCAATTTTTTCTTGGCTCGTTTTATTTCCTAGATAGTCGATTTAACGGGACTATAGCATGAAATTTTTCTAGACAAATTAGCAGACAACTGACTTCTTTTAGAAAATAATTTTTTTTAATCCTACCCTAGTTTTTTGAAACTCCATCTTGAAAATTTTTAAAGTTTCCTCTTTGAAAAAATCCTATAAATTTTCAGATGTCTGTCCATTTCAATATCGTTGATAAAAAATAATACCGAGAAGTTTTTATTATAATTAATTAAAAAAAAAAAAAAAAAAAAAAAAAACATTTGTGTTCTCAATATTGTCTATTCAATTTAATTTAATGAATTTTTAATTTTACGCTTCATTTCACAAAATTGATTACTTATTATTTCAAGCATCATTATATTTGTCCATTCACTAAAATTAATAAAAATTATTATTGAATAATAATAAAAAAAAAAAAAAAAATAGACCCAAGTAGGCTCCGGGGGGATTCGAACCCCCGATCTCCTGTTTACTAGACAGGCGCTTTAACCAACTAAGCCACGGCGCCGTAATATGCGAATGTTAATAGTTTCATTACAAGGAGTAAGTTAAATGAAATTAAAAAAAAAGACAATTTCAAACAGTGGTTATGGTACAAAATTGTCAAAAAATTGGAGATTATACGCGCCGCAAAAGTATATAAGCTTATAGCTAAGTAATCCATAATTTTTACGCAAGAATATGGCACGCCGTTTTACTTTTTAAACATAAAAAAATAGTTGTCATAATAATTCATTGAAAAGACAAATTCCATAATAATTATAACAGTTCTATTACAAATCGTACCAAGATATTATAACATCGTATTTTTTTACTTTATTAAAAATTGTGCGTAAGTAAAATATTTACAAATTATGTATACATATAGAAAATTGTGTGCATTTTTATTCTTTAACATATAATTAGTTATTTCATAAGAAAGGAAATAATTATTTTGATTTATGTGTAATATATACGTTGAGTATTTATTTAGAATGTACAATTTCCAATTGACGAATATTATTGATGCTGCATCGAATTTTTTTTTATTTTTGTAGGAAGTGAAATAATATGACGATTTAATTATTTCAAGTATCGTCCAATAATATAGCTAAATATTTCAACGATATAAAAAATTAATAGCTTTTCAATTATGTACATAATGCTAATTCCTTAAATTTTTTACTGATGTTAAAGAATTATAACTTATTGTTGAAACATTTTTTAATGTTATTTTTGAAGACATCCAAAGTGCTAAAAAATCCATATAATTGACCATTAAATTTCTATATCTAGTAATTTTTTGTTCGCATTATTAAATAAGCAATGAAAAATAAAAAATAAATTACCAGGGAAAACTTTATTTCGTTATCAAATATGAATAAATTTTTATAAATCATGACCTTAATTTCATATTTCTTTATGATGTTCTATCATCATAAAAATTCAGCAAATATACACTATAACAAAATAATTAAGAAATTATTTTGGCTGATTGAATTAATAGACGATTCAAAAAATTATTAATACGGATCATAACAAATGGATTCATGAATTATAATTATCAATATTGATAATTTTAATTCCGAGTCTGAATTAAAAATAATAAACATTGATCATTTTAATTCCGAGTCTGAATTAAAATTATCAATATTGATAATTTTAATTCCAAGTTCGAATTAAAATTATCTAAATAGATAATTTTAACTCCAAGACCCATCAAATCCCGTGATTTTGTATTGGCTGCACGGATGGTTTAAACATCTAGTGATAATTTTAATTCATCCTGTAAATTAAAATTATCAATAATAATAATAATTCTAATTCAGACTCGGAATTAATATTATCAATATTGATAATTTTAATTGCTAACTTACAGATCGACTTAATTATTGTGTAATATTTTTTGATACTTCAAATAAAATTCAATTGATTTCCATGATTTTAAATTCTGTTGTTTTACTTACAAAACTTTCCAATGATAAAGTATTTTTTCCGTCATCGCACTAATTTTTATGAAAGTTTTAATTAATAAATTTCTGGAACCCTTGTTAATAAGTATAATTAATATAACCGAAAGCATTTAAACTAAATGCATTACCGCTCAAAATAACTGTACAAGTTATATATCACATATATCATTATTCTGGTATATCATTAATTAGCTAGAGAATTATTGAACAATATTAAAATGATCCATATACATATAAACATAATCTCAAAATTCATAATTATCATTACCAACAAAATATCAATTGATCAATTAAAATTAAAATTGTAAAAAATTATATGAAAATAGGATAACTTGTTATTCAATAGTGATTCTTTTGAGACTTTAAAGATCACAGTTACTTTTTTTGATACAATATAAGATTGAAACAGAAGTTTAATAAATTTTTATCATATTTAATGATGATTAATATTTGCATACTATATTTTTAGGGACTGAATTAAATTTATCAGCTTAATGAAAATTTACCTTCAATAAAATTCAGAAAATTTTTCATATAGCATATTTAGTATTCAAAAATAAAAATGAGTTCGTTTTTTTGTATCATAATTTCTAAGAGGAAAGAAAATTTTCATCTATACTCAACAACGTAAACAAAATTTACTATCATATATATAGCATCAGGAAATATGCGTACAGCTAAAAATTCCAAATAAAAATTGATTCCTCCTTGAAAAGAATGTTGAAAAAATTGTAAAAAATAATATCATTAAAAATGAAAAATGCTCCGAATCCCTATATTTCTATATGCTAATGGAATTAAAATTATCAATAGTGAAATAAAAATAGATTTCAAAAAAATAATCTCAAATAAAAATTATGTCAAACATAATTCAAGAACAGTAAAAATGTTAATTATAATTTAAACCTTAGGTAAAAAATTTTAAGCTTTAAAAAGTAAAACGGCGTGCCATACAAGACTGTACTCGTGGAGACGCCACCCATACAATGATTTCTGTCCGACTCCGTAGATATATACTTTTTCATAAGTTGTTGAACTATAATCCGTTATTTATAAATAATTAGACGGTCAAAAATATTAAAAAAAATTTTTTTTTAAACTCACAACAAATACATTAAAATACTGTCAGATTTTTTAAAGTTTCTGACCATTAATTGTTTTTTTTTTTATAACTAAGAAACTGGTACAGTACTGCAGAGAGCGTATACAATCAATGTTAAATATCCAATTTTTAATTGAATTCATCTTTAATTATAGGTGGTTAATTGATTTAAAATTATTAGGGTAATTGTATCATCATGTTCTTAATATATGACCCAGATTTTACTTTTTGTAATTGAGTATTTTAGTTTATTCGTTGTTAATTACTTAAAAATTAATAGAAACAATTATTGTTATTAGTGCGGCGATTATTATTTAATTATTGTATTTATTTAGCTAATAATTTTATGTTATTGTTACCGAAGGTATGATTAAATTAAGAAAATAAGCGTGTGAGAAATTATTACGAAGCCGAGCGAATTAATTGTAAAAGAAATTAAAAGACTGGGAAAATTATTCTAAGTTCCGAACAAGATTTAGTATGGGAAAGTGATGAATGGATATAAAATGAAAGAAATGACGATTATTATTTTGTAAGAAATAAATTAGGTAAGCGAAAATTTTATAAGTCCCGAAGACAATTTAGTATGGAAAAATCAACGAATGGATATATAATGAAGGAAATTGCGATTAAAATAATAAAGAATTGTGAATTTGACGAAACGAATGGATAGAGAATGAAGAAAATTGCGATTAAAATAATAAAGACTTGAGTTTCGAAAATAAAAACTTAGAATTTGGCGAGACGAATGGATGGAAAATGAAGGAAATTACGATTAAAATAATAAATAATTATTTTTGAATGCTAGTACGAGAACACCGGATAGGTGTCTAAAACGACTCTTCCTTTTCGTTACAAGAGAGTTAGGCAAAAAATGATAAACGCCAAAATTTGGCTCGATAAAGCAAGCAGTTCTTTCTCGGGAGAATTACTCGGGCGAATACTCTTCACCAAGTAATTCCAGAGGATGATACTCTACCTGGAGTCTGACCAAGGCTCAGGTAAGTATCATGAACCGACCGGATGAAAGTGCTTCTCCCCGTGCCAAAGCCTTCAGCTGAGGTACGGTAGGTGATCATAAGCCGTGTAGGTGGGGGCGAAGAGGACACTCTCCATTCGCTCTCGGGGTAGAGGTTTAGGCCCAGGGGTGACGGCTAGTCTCCTGGGGAAGCGGGGAATCAGCTTTGAAGTTTAGTTCGCGATTTTGACGCTCACGGTGAGTGAGAGTATGTGTGAGAAGAGTGTTCTAACATATTGTTTATATTGTTTAATTTGTTTATATTGTTTATATCGTTTATTAACATGATCAGGCCAATAAAGAGGTTTTTCTTTTTTTCTTTGATTGATTTAAAATAAAGTGTTTTGTTTATTATTTTGTTATCGATAATGTAATCCCCGTTTATGACCCTGGACTCCGGCGAGCAAATTTCGAGCCGGGGACAATTAAATAAATTATTTTATTTTTATAATTTTTTGGAAAACGTGGACGTTACAGATGGCGCTCGAACAGGGACAGGATTAATTTTTGGTAACGGGCCACGTAGTGTAGTTAAAGATGACTTATCGTAAATTCATATTATTGTAAATCTTTTGGAACTTGGGGAACGAGAAAAAAAAAAATCGTTCCAAAACGCGATTAGCCGGGATGTGAATGTGTTGTCGAAAAGAAGTCGTTCAACCGGATGAAGGATGAAACTAGAACCTTGAATCTCTGATGTAAACCAGTACCGAAATCTAAGTGTCCGCAGTGTTCTGAGCAATTCAAAGATGAGACCATGCCCTGGAGGTAGGAGTCACCGTCATCAAGAATTACCAGTCACTGAAATAGCCACGAAGTTGAGGAACTCGTTGAAATCAGAACTTGTAAAAGTCCTGTGTGCCACTATGTGGGCAGGCACCTGAAAAGTCCTGTGTGCCACTATGTGGGCAGGCACCTGAAAAGTCCTGTGTGCCACTATGTGGGCAGGCACCTGTAAAGTCCTGTGTGCCACTATGTGGGCAGGCACCTGAAAAAGTCCTGTGTGCCATTACGTGGGCAGGCACCTGAAGTTGAATCCGAAGCCGAGTATGAGCAGAACTTGAACCACGACGCATCACCGTAGAATGACCGTGAGGAAGATCCATCCGAGGTCCCGATTGTGAACCAGACTCAGCGATGAGGACACCGAAAGAAGATCCGCGTAAAACCGAGTAAAGACCCCAAGTTTCAAAAGATACCAAATTTAAATTCGAGAGTCTGTTTAGTTACATAGTTTACTAGTACCGAGCCTGTTTATTGACCTGAAAACGTGAAAAGAAAATTATTTTTTGTTTGTAAGCTGAATGACATGGCGTGCGAAAGCCATTTATAGCGTTTTTGTCGTTTTCACCACCATGGAGATGTCAAAGACCAACAAGATGTTTACTGAACTTCAGAAAGGGAGAAGAATGGACCAAAAGAAAAGTGGCAAACCAAGTTCACCACTTTTCTTTCCGAGGAAAGAGGGGTATGACCCAGATTTTACTTTTTGTAATTGAGTATTTTAGTTTATTCGTTGTTAATTACTTAAAAATTAATAGAAACAATTATTGTTATTAGTGCGGCGATTATTATTTAATTATTGTATTTATTTAGCTAATAATTTTATGTTATTGTTACCGAAGGTATGATTAAATTAAGAAAATAAGCGTGTGAGAAATTATTACGAAGCCGAGCGAATTAATTGTAAAAGAAATTAAAAGACTGGGAAAATTATTCTAAGTTCCGAACAAGATTTAGTATGGGAAAGTGATGAATGGATATAAAATGAAAGAAATGACGATTATTATTTTGTAAGAAATAAATTAGGTAAGCGAAAATTTTATAAGTCCCGAAGACAATTTAGTATGGAAAAATCAACGAATGGATATATAATGAAGGAAATTGCGATTAAAATAATAAAGAATTGTGAATTTGACGAAACGAATGGATAGAGAATGAAGAAAATTGCGATTAAAATAATAAAGACTTGAGTTTCGAAAATAAAAACTTAGAATTTGGCGAGACGAATGGATGGAAAATGAAGGAAATTACGATTAAAATAATAAATAATTATTTTTGAATGCTAGTACGAGAACACCGGATAGGTGTCTAAAACGACTCTTCCTTTTCGTTACAAGAGAGTTAGGCAAAAAATGATAAACGCCAAAATTTGGCTCGATAAAGCAAGCAGTTCTTTCTCGGGAGAATTACTCGGGCGAATACTCTTCACCAAGTAATTCCAGAGGATGATACTCTACCTGGAGTCTGACCAAGGCTCAGGTAAGTATCATGAACCGACCGGATGAAAGTGCTTCTCCCCGTGCCAAAGCCTTCAGCTGAGGTACGGTAGGTGATCATAAGCCGTGTAGGTGGGGGCGAAGAGGACACTCTCCATTCGCTCTCGGGGTAGAGGTTTAGGCCCAGGGGTGACGGCTAGTCTCCTGGGGAAGCGGGGAATCAGCTTTGAAGTTTAGTTCGCGATTTTGACGCTCACGGTGAGTGAGAGTATGTGTGAGAAGAGTGTTCTAACATATTGTTTATATTGTTTAATTTGTTTATATTGTTTATATCGTTTATTAACATGATCAGGCCAATAAAGAGGTTTTTCTTTTTTTCTTTGATTGATTTAAAATAAAGTGTTTTGTTTATTATTTTGTTATCGATAATGTAATCCCCGTTTATGACCCTGGACTCCGGCGAGCAAATTTCGAGCCGGGGACAATTAAATAAATTATTTTATTTTTATAATTTTTTGGAAAACGTGGACGTTACAAATAAGTATAAAAAAATTTAGAATTTTCTGACGGTATGCCTTAACCACAACTACCTTAAAAGCAAGTTTTTTTTAAATTAACAATTGCAGTTTATCTGATAAGGCAGGCTATCAATAAAATATATGTTTTTTACGAAAAATAATCAAAATTTTCAAGATTTAAAGTGATATAATATGTCTTCCACTTTTTTTATCAGTAAAAAAAAAAAAGAAAATGATTAAAAAAATACTAATTTTCAGTATCTATTATTTAAGAAGACGATTAGGACTGATACAATATTCATGTGAGCGAACAAAAGAGAATTTTTAAATATTTAGCAACTTCAGAGATCTCAATATCATTTAATTAAATTTATAATATTTGTGGAAGGTCACATAGACAGAAATGTGATTTTTTACACTCATATGACAACCAATCCTCAAATTAATTTTATCTTTTGATAATCTCGCGGTATAGTAAACAAATTAAAAATAATGTTCGCTAAATAATTACTGTCACACTGAAATTATAATTATTTTATGATTTTATGCTTCTTCTATTTAATGACTGCAATTTCAAACGATAAAGTACTGGATGATTATATGATTAAAAATGTATATAAAAACACAATGATTCGATTTTTTTATCGAGGGCCGTGACGAGGTGGCCGAGTGGTTAAGGCGTTGGACTGCTAATCCAATGTGCTCTGCACGCGTGGGTTCGAATCCCATCCTCGTCGAAATTCTTTTGATATTTGTTATCAACCATATGTTATTGTTGTAAGAACATGAACAATGAGTAATTAGCTTTTGAAAATATATTAAATCACGTACACATAAATTCTTCAATTATGATAGTTTTTATATGCTCTTGAAAAGTATATTTTTTTATTTTTCTTAAATTCCTGAAGAGATAGAAATTTAAATTTTAAAATAATTAACAAAAAATCTAAGGATTTTATTTCAAGTTTGAACACTTCTAATATTTCGAAAGTATTGGGCTGAAAGTTTTAAATTCTTTTGATAAATAATCACAGAAATATCGAGTATTAGCTTAGGATTTGCTGTCTATTGAAAGCAGGTAGTTGGGAGCAGCTGTTCCTCTCTTTTTATACCTGCGTACTAAATTCACTCAATAGTGGTACGCATTTGTAAGTTTTGTTAATTTTATTTATTTTTAATTATTTTTTTCACTCCAACATAATTCGTTTAACTACTCTAATAATTTATACAGTTTAATCAATTTAATTTGCTTGTCTTCGGTTTGATTTAAACTTCATTATTTTAGATTTATTCGTTACAAATCGTTACGGAATATAAATTCATTTGTGACCATTTTCTTCAAAAAAACGAGAAAGAAATTACAACAATACCCTCATTGTTGGGGCTCAACTTAAAATGATCCTAAAATTCTGTATGCAAGCGTATAAAAGAAATTCCTTGTGTGGAAGTAATATTCTAAGTTTTTGGTAGTAAAAATAAGAAACCAAAATTATCTTGAACAAAAATTTAGTAAGTGTTTTATTCATTTATAACTTTTTGAAAATAACTGTTGAAAATAAAATTAAATGAATGAAAAATAATTTAATATACTAAGTTCTTTGTGTAAGTTTGAGCCTATAATTTTACTATTATAAGAAAATATAATATCTCAAATTATTACTTTGAACTAGAGTACTCCATTTTCATTTCTGAGAAATCGTAAAGTCTTATTCTGTCCTAAGGACAGCAATGTGTTTACCAAATGTTACTGAACAGAATATTCTTTTAAAAATAATAAAATATTAAGTGAACTTAAAGAAAAACATGGAAGAAAGATTTTTCAATATGAAAAAACTCATTATTTCAACATAGTATTATAGTATTATAGAGTTCAGTATATTTATATATTATAGAGTTCAGTAAATTTATATTTAATTACGTCAATAATGCCGATTCAAGTATTAAATAAATTTCATACCTTTTTTAATTACTCAATCATACTGAATTTAAATTTTCAACTTTTTAGTTCATTTTAAATTATTCTTGAGATTTTTCCGTCTTTCTAAATGAGTTTATTTGTTATTGGTTGAAGAAGATTTGGTTATTTTGGTACGGACAAATTCTTTGTTTTATTATGTATTTATATCCTACATCACTGCATTAAAAAAAGACAACACGATCGGTCTCCGTCGTTACTTCAACACATCAGGTATAAAGAATGTTTTAGTTAAGCTGTAAGAAAATTACGGGTGAATTGATTACTTTTTTTTTCAATTAATGAAATGAAATTAATCTTTTTAATTGTTTCGCAACACTAAACAATAACGTTATGGTTTAAATCACAAATTTTAATGCAAATGAAACGTCGGGTAAGGCAAGAAAACATAGTCACCGTGTCATTTTCATTCAAAATCGAAGGGAATCCAAAAGAAAAGTTATTCTCGATAGATAGATTTTTCGTATTGTTTTCGACATTTCTCATAAAACTCGGAAAATTCTTTCCAAATATTTTTACAAACCGCAATTTTTCCGTTTACTCTTGTTAATCATAATTGATAAAACTCGACTTTTAATTTTTATCACATCACCGTTAACAGAAAAATTTTAATTGCGAATCGAACGAAAATTTTTCTTGGTCAATATTGAATATGTATATTAAAAAATATGTAAACCTTGTATAGTAAACAAATATTGTAATAAAGTTTAAATCTTTTAATTTCTTTACAAAAAATTCAGAAAATATATTCTTCTACCAAAATGTATTGGTATTCAACAGGCTTATTACTCTGATAATATTTTCGTAAATTTTGAAACGTCGGACGATTTTAAGTATTTTATTCTCTACTTTGAAAATTTTTTATCAATTTTTTTCAACAAATATGTTATTGCCATCTACTTTATTGTTGATAGTTTTGTTTTTTACAATTTTTATTAATAAAAAGTATCATTAACTTAAACTGAACGTGAGTGATAAGCAGAAACCTTATAAACTAATACATTTTAAGACTTTCATAATTTTTTTTAGCAACTTTCGGTCATCACACAAAGTTGCAAATTTGATAGATTTGCACTCAGTTCTGATTGAATGATTATGTTTGTAGTCATATCGACTTTGTTTGACTGGCCTCTACACTCTGTCGGTAAATGATTTATAAACCTGCACCTAGATGGTATCATTATTCAACAGTGCAAACAATAAATAAAAACACGTAAAAGTAATAACAAAACTTAGCGATGATAATAGTTTATAATTAATAAAGAAATGAATAGTGGAATTAATAATAATGACAATTTATCAGAACTGATACCTCTACTACGTAAGTAGAAATAATTGTCAATAATGTATTCACCGAATACCATCATACATATTGCGTTTAATATTCTTTGTATTTCATACTGTTAATATCTCAGATTACACAATCAATGTAATTTGTCACAAAGTCATTAGTTATTATTTTTCATAACTCAACGCCTACAATCCGAGCATTTTAAACTTTTCTTTTTTAATTTTAACAATCTTCCACGTGCGACCCCAATTTTTTTTGTTAATTTTGAAAAAAGCATAACACAAAATGAAGCGATAATTTTTAGTGTCCGTAGAAGCAGTCGTGGCCGAGTGGTTAAGGCGTCTGACTAGAATATGATCCGCCATCTAGCTATCAGATTCCCTCTGGGAGCGTAGGTTCGAGTCCTACCGACTGCGATTTTTTTTTTAAATCAAAAAAGAAATTTTTTTTTATTTAACACAGATAATTAATTTACATCACTTTGAACTAAGTTACAAAAGGATTCTATCACGCATTGTATTAATTATTGACAGTAAAAGTGTGAGAATAAAAAAATTAACTGTAAATTGAAGATAAACACGCGAGGTAATTTAAAAATAATTTTTGCATTTATCTGTCAAAGATTATTTTATATTAAAAAAAAAAAAAAAAACCAACCTTGACACAAAGATCTAATTCCAACACGATAAATGAGCAAATTTTTTATTAATATTTGTATTTTTTTTACTCTCCTCACTCATATGATCGAGACATACCGTAGAGTCTCTTAAGACTTCTGTTTATAACTCATATTAGTTTACTTCGCACGTGAGGTTTCATGATAAGTAAAAATAAAATATTCAGACCACTTCTTATATTTATTAGACTATATTAAAAGATAATGCCGTTAAAATTTAATGTATTGCCGTTAAAACTTTGATTAATCACCCAGGAGTTTATCATTTTGTTTCGATTCATGAGAAAACGTAAATAAATTTCCTATAATACGTCCGTCAAGTGACCTCCAGAATCAAAATTAATGAATTGACGAGTCTCGGAAAAATATCTATAAAAAAAAAAATATATCAATCGATGATTAAAACTGTAGTTAAATAGTAGTTAGGCCATACTTATTTCCTGCAACGGTCTTGTCTTATCTGTCGACCAATTTTACTGGTCGTATCGCGTTGACATAAACCATATAGAAAATTAAATATATTATGTATATAGTGAATTAACATTCTTTATGTATAGTAGTAAGTAGTAACTTTATTTTTTTCCATCTTTAACCAGTGATAAGACATCGAAGCATTCATGTCAATTAAAACAGCCATCTGCATTAAATATTTTAGTGTTTTATATAGCATTATAGTCAGGAGCTTAAACTTATAACATAATAATCCTCCGCTCTGATCCGTTCAATAATTATATTATAAACGATCAAGATAATTAAGTGTTGAGAAAATGATATTGTTTATGGTTAATCTGATTAGATAAAAGATATTGACGTTAATGATATAAATTAAATAGAATAAAAAAATATGTAAGACCTACAAAACAGTAAACTTTGAGTTTGCTACGGAACGATCAGTGTTAAAGAACTTAAAGAAATATTTTCAATCGATTACATGATACATGTGATGATAACAAATAAACTCTAGCTTATTGGTATTCATTTAAATACAAGTAACGAGAATTTAATTACATTAGACTTTCGAAACTTGCCAATTAGTCACTGAGGATTACCCAAGGACGCTTAGGCATGCAATAATAAAATAATTGTTATAATATATTTGATACTACTGTTATCAACGCAATGAAAAGGTAATCATTTTGTCATTACATCTGTTTTATAAATTTTTCTTTCTTCTGTTTTTTTACTCATTCATATCAGTTAAATATAAATAATAAGTCAGTTTTTTCAATTTAATTCTGTACCTGTTTTTGAAACTTACCAGAAAAGATGAATTACATCGCTATTCCAAGTGAGAATTCTAGAAAAAAAAATAATTACGATAATTATCATAATGAATAATTTATAATTGCCGGTAACAATAAATATGAACATGAGTAACGTAATAAATTTGTTTGTTTGCAAAAAGGTAGAGACATGACAGTACCAGTGAGAGCTCGTGCTAAAGAAATATTAGTTAAGAGAATTCCAATACTAGGATGGCTGCCAAATTATACCTGGGGGAAGCTTCTTCAGGATGCACTGGCTGGTATCACTGTTGGACTCACTGCTATTCCCCAGGGCATTGCATATGCTGTTGTTGCCGGTCTTCCTGCTCAGGTAATTAATTGCATTTATTAAGAAGCTATTTTCGTTAAGTTGCATTATCATAAGTATATATTATTTATTTAGGAAATTGTCTATGGTTATATTGTGATAATATTCGAATATTGAGTAAGTTCATTTTATTACCTTATATTATTTGATGTGTTGGAAAGAATTGGTCATCAAAATTTTTCCAAGATTTCCTGATGTTCTATTAATAAATTTTGGAATTAGTCTAGGAGGAATCAGTGCATGAGTACCGAAAATTATTCCACCTCAATTTTTTTATGCGATCCTCTTCAAATTGCCCTACTGATGATATAAATGCATGTTGCCATGGGGCAACTACGTGCCATATTGTTTAAACCGAAATTGTTTAAACAATTGCAGGGAATTGTTATTTTTTTTCTCTCGTTTTTCGGATCGATTAACCTTAACACTGTAAATCCTAGAACAAAATACAATATATTTATTTATCTATTCTCAGAATTTAAGATTACTCATTCATCGAACCAAGTACCTCCCATAAGGTCACTAATTATGAACGCTTAATTTAAAGTATGGAAATATCTTTTGTTGTAATCGATTATATTAATGAAAATGATAACAATACAAGCTATTAAAATTTAACAATAAGAAGCGATTAATTTTACAAAATTATAATAAGTGACTCTTATATAAACAATTACTAACTTGCTACTGTACTTGACACATTGAATATTCTTCAAACTTGTTTACAATATATAAATAATTTTAATTATTTTACTTGTGACAGTATGGACTCTATAGCAGTTTTATGGGCTGTTTTGCTTATCTCATTTTCGGAAGTACTAAAGACGTGACCATTGGACCCACAGCAATAATGGCTCTACTAGTTCAATCTTTTGTCTCAAAATTTGGAAATGATTTTGCAGTAAGTTCATTCATAACATTGACACATTCACCAATCCATGAATAATTAATTATGATTGTAATTGAATTTATAAATTTTTTTAAGGTTCTTCTGTGTTTTCTGTCAGGATGCATAATAATATTAATGGGCCTTCTCCACATAGGTTTCCTGGTTAATTTTATAAGCATGCCAGTAATCTGTGGATTTACAAATGCTGCAGCACTAATTATCGGTGCTTCTCAATTACACACATTGTTTGGCATTCAAGGAAAAACTAAGACTTTTATTGACTCAATTGTTAAAGTTTTTAAAAATATTAAGCAAGTTAAATTATGGGATACTGTCCTAGGAGTTGTGTCGATAATTATTTTAGTTGGTCTTAAGGTAATTATAATTATAACAAAAATAATCTACAATGAATAATTGATTGATAAATATTTGTTACCTGCCACAGCAACTGCCAGGTAGCAGATCAGGATCAGCCGGAAAGAAAATAATGTGGCTACTGTCTTTGGGAAGAAATGCAATAGTCGTGATCACCGGAATAATTCTAGCATATACATTGTCATTGTACGACAACAATCCATTTATTATAACGGGAAATATCACCGAAGGTCTTCCACCACTGAGCTTGCCACCTTTTTCAACAGAGTTCAACAATACCAAGTATGAATTCACTGACATGGTTAGAGAACTCGGTAGTAGCTTAGCTTCTATTCCTCTAATTGCTATTCTTGAGAATATTGCTATAGCAAAAGCTTTTGGTAAGCTAATTAGAAATTTATAAAAAAATATTTTATTAAACTCAGAATGAAAAAATGAATATTTATTTTAGCAAAAGGAAAATCGGTAGACGCAAACCAGGAAATGATAGCATTAGGTTTCTGCAATTTATTCGGCAGTTTCGTAAGATCGATGCCAGTAGCTGGGAGTTTTACAAGAACTGCTATTAATTCTGCGTCAGGAGTGAAAACACCGATGGGTGGAATAGTCACCGGTTTGTTGGTACTTTTGGCGTGTGGACTACTTACATCGACCTTTAAATTCATTCCCAAGTGTACTCTTGCTGCTGTTATTATCGTAGCAATGTACTACATGCTTGAGTTTCACATTTTTCGCGTCCTCTGGAGATCTAAAAGTATTTTACTTTTACTTGTTTATCAAAATAATATTTAAACGAATACTTACAAACTTTATTTTTAGAGATTGATATACTACCACTATCAGTGACTCTTGTTTGCTGTCTGCTGATAAATCTTGAGTACGGAATGATAATTGGAATTCTTTTGAATCTTATTCTGTTGCTGTATTTTAGTGCAAGACCAGGATTGACTATCGAAGAACGCAACATTGAAGGTGTCGACGTACTTCTTGTAGCTCCCGAGCAATCACTGAGTTTTCCAGCCGCTGAATATCTTCGGGAGCGGGTCATTGAGTGGTTTGTTCTCATATCAATAATATTTCTATTTTACTTTATATCTTTTTTTAATTGACAAATTTAATCTGCAGGTGCGACAAAAGATCTTCTTCCATTCCTGTTATTATTGACGGTAAATTTATTCACCGAATAGACACCACTGTTGCAAAAAATTTGGGTCTTTTGCACACAGATCTGGAATCAAGAGATCAGAAATTAATTTTTTGGAATTGGTGTGACGGTGTCAAAAATACTTTGATTAACTATGACAAAAATTTGACAGTAAATTTTCGAGATTCTGCCAATGTAGCTCAATTATTATCAGGTAAATAGTATTAAAAAATTAAATAATAAAAATCACGAGTAAATTATACCATTAAAAGATTATCATACATACACCAACATCAAATACAATTAAATAATAGATAGAAATAAAAATTAATTTTGACAGTAACTAATAAAAATTTATTTTTACAGATGAAAATTCTGATATCACAATCATATCAGCACTTTGATAGTTATTTAAGATAAAATAAAATTATTTTGTATAAATAAATTTTTTTACAGAAAAAAAAACTTTTTTTTCTAACCCTCAATCTTTAAAAGAAATAAAAAAGTTACCAACGTTTGTATAAAAAACAATTAACCACACAAGAATCAACAATTTGAAAAATCTTAAAAATAAAAATAACACTTATTAATTTATTAATAAATGAAATTTAATGTAATGAGAAAGAATATTATAAACCCACCAGCATGACCCTTGAAAGGTCAAAACAACTGACCAAGATCAACATCTACAATGACGCTCGTTTCGTCTCGAACAACCTACAACCTACAACGCAATAGTGCGCAATAGTTGGTAAAGTAGTTGGTAGTTGGTGCTAGTGTATATAGAAATGTTGATGATCATTGATCATGAATGCGCGCCAAGCACCAAAAGGACAAGTTGTCCGTCTAGTGGCGCCCTCTCGGGCGAGGATTCCCGCCAATGATATTGTGAATTTAAAAAAAGCGGCCAATAAGCTTGCGCAGAGATACCCAAACCTAAAGGCGCACAATGAGGAGTTTATTTATCGACCAATAGGGCTCCCAGAATAAGGCATCGTGGCCGCAATGGGAACATCCGGCTGGTAAGCGTTAGTATTGGTCGATCCCGGTTCGCCAACGGCAACAGCTATAACGTTCCAACGGCAACGGCTAAGTAGAGGTTCTCCCATTGTATTATACCATCGAGCACGTTCGTACAAGTCCGTTTATGTTCATAATTATAATAATTCACTGGAGAAAAATGATATTATTTTAAACGAGCTTACTCCAGAGGAGGAATATTTTACCGCAAGCTGCTTATATATCATCAAACTTTCGTAAATACGTGTAATTAAAGTGTTATTCAATAATAATAACTAAAAAATAGTGACGCGGTAGGCTAAATTTTTTAAGCTCGGCAATCTATCTAGTTGTCTCTGTCTGACGGAGATCCTTGTGTGAGTGAGACCGAGACAGAGAGATGCCACTCAAGGCGGCCAGAGTGAGACAGTGATAGTGGTGAGTAATGTACGTGAACATTATATTAGTGTAATGTCTTTGTATGCGTCTGTACATGTATATGTATTGATGTGTGTGTGTGTGTGTGTACTTCTGTATAGGAGGGAACGAGAGGTTGAATAGCAGCGTCAGTACTGCGAAAAGCACCAGCTAAAGCAAGTCAACACCAACCAGAGAGCACCGATACAAGCAGTATAGTAGCAGCAGCGTCGTACCAAGTTTAAGCGGATATAATACACGCTCAATTCTTCCCACCGTGCGCGGTACGTTACGTGTCCCCGTCGTGACCGCTTGGGTGTGACGGAATATAGTCTAGCGTTTTTTTTTTTATTTTTTATTTTATTTCTATCTTTTATTTAGTGTTGGTTGTTTTTGTTTTAACAAATAATTATTTATTGTGTATATATAAATTATTTCTAGTTTTTCTTGGATAAATCATGTTGACCTGTTGGAAATAACAAATTTTTAATCCAACATTTATTTTTATGTGTGAAAGAAGAATAGTGAAGAGAGACAGGAAGTGAGAAAAGGATTTATTTGCTAAAGGTGAATTGTTAATAAATATATGAGGTGCTTGCACTAGCTGTTTACTATCATAATCATCATCATCATCATCCAGGCATTGGGATTCAGATCGAATCCCTCGTTTTTGCTGGTTGTTGGTTGCGTCTTTGTACTCCGCGCCCGTTGCTCTAGTGTGCGCAACGCGACTGAGGAGGAAACTAACGCCGTGATAGCTGTGTGAGTGGACTGCTATTGCTATGGATAATAAAGAGATGGTGATGATGGTGGTGGTAGTGGTTAGTGTGTTGGTTTGAGTGAGTAAGACTAATATGCGTATATATGAGTAAAGTGAGTGGAGTTGGATAGGAGTGAAAGAGAGCAAGACATACTTATAGAATAATGGTAGATGGAAAGAGAAGGATTCTGAGTAACCCGAAAAGGATCTGTACCGCTCGTGGCGTTTTTTTTTATTATTTTTTTATTTTTTTTCGCTGCCATTTCCACTATACTCTATTTACTCAGATATTATTATTAATATGATTTGTTTATTAACGTGTGTAATTGACCAATTTATATGGATTACAGAAGTTGAGAAGAAATTGAAATAATCATTGTAAAAGCAGACGATCCTCTTGATGCGGTTTCTTTTTTTACCGTCGCCATCTCGTCACCGCACCCCTTGTCTGGCTGCTTATATTAATATGTTTAATTAAATATTCGTTTACTGTTGTTAAGTTGAGGCAGCTACTCATATTACGTACTACTGAAGAACAAACACTTTGGTTTTTATAATGCATATGCTTTGTGTGTAAAGTTGACTTTATTGTGGAGAAATTTATTTTTCTCCCGCGTCATTATGCAACGGACGCGCGTCCGCGTGTAACGACCTATCGCTGAGCTAAAGAAAAATATGTTGTAGACGGAAGGCTGTAAAAAAAAAATTAGCCGGTACTTTTTTTGTCGGAGTAAATAAGTGATTAGTGGCGGGCGGATTGGGTTGATAAAGCTCTCTCACTGCTCTTCAATCACGTGGTAATGCGTCAGACTTTCAAGTTATTTAATACAATAACAAAAAAGTCAAATAATACTGCGTTTAGTTGAGCCGGCGACGCCCTTGAAGCCGGCTTATTTTTTTTTGTGGTTTTAAAAATAATTTTTGAAATGTCCCTTCATCATCATCATCTTCATACTTGGTTGCTTTCTTTCTTTTACTTACTTTCTTATCAGTTGTCTCTTTTGTTAGTAGTTGTTTTCTTTATCTCTCCAATTCAATCGCTACCTTGCACTCCCAGACATCTAGCTTTTCAATTTATAAAAATGTCTTTATTTACAACAGGTCAATTTGGAGTTACGATATATTAAACTTAAATAAAAACTCGAAATTCTAGTCTAGACTATTGTTCTATAATATTTAAAAATGAGGTAGTAAAGAAAGTTTAATAATTATTTTTTTTTTTGCCCGCAGATCAGTACCGGCTTGCTGGACTGAAAATAATCAACGCGTAGATAAACGCCCTCGTCAACAGAAACAGTCACTCAAAAATCGATGGAAATAAAAAATAATTTCTGGTGAGTTTGTATAAACATTTATACTGATTTGTTTGAGTGATTGATGATTGGTTTATTGATTTATTTATTTACTTTATTATTATTTTTAGGCACTAGTATAAGAAAAAATGATTACGGAACTAAAGAGGAATATTGACACAACCTAACTAACAAACCGTAGCCAAGTGGTGTATAAGTGGGCTTTTGAGATTTATTAAAAGTTTTAAAGTAACTATTGGATTGGTGAAAAAAATAATCAGTAGCAAGAAGAAAGATTGGGAGGACACACGAAGGTAGACCGAGTAATGGATGAATGGGAGTAAGCACGGCGCCTGAACAGCACAGGCGCGGGTTTAGGTACCGGTGGGAGCCTCTGGATGTCGAGGCAGTGGCACCAGCTGCGTCAGTGGCAGTGATGGCCCCTGCTCTGACGGAAGGTGGTCCTCAAAAGCCTGCCGATTTAATAAACCCCTTACCGGCTAGTGGATTTCTATCTTCGGAACAGGCTGCGCAGGTAATTTTTATCATTGTTTTATCATTTTTACACTGAATGGTGATCGAACTGGAAAGCTTAAAAATTAAATGTCAGATCGTTTTTTTTACCCCAAGGGATTTTAACCTCATTATTTTTCATTGCACATCAATAACTGTTGAATAAATCAGAAAAATTTTATTGGAGATAAAAATAGAATAGAATTTTTATGACAAAATAACAAGGAAATGATAAATTTTTATTTGATTATCAGTTAATTTTATTATTTTAAAAACTCAACACAATTTTAAGATTCTTTTTCGGTCATTACTCTGTTAAAATAGTACGAGCACCAAGGCAGCTTTTGATAAAAGGCTTGACTTTTTTTTAATTTGAAGTTTGAATACGTCTAAATAAATTCCGAAAATTTGAAGGAGATTGCCCGATTATTTAAATAAATAATTAACTATGAAGTTGAGCAATTTAACATTGGTCTTATGGGGTAACCTCTAAACATTTATACATTTCGGTATTTTTATTGTAAAACTGTCAGTGAATATTTTTAAAAAACTTATGGATAAATTTAATTCAAAAAAATTTTAACTTGTCCGACTAATTAAAGTGTATCAATTAAAAGAAAAATAAATGCCGCCATTAGCCAATATTAAATGTATATATCTATGTATTGAGAAAAATCATATGGTTACTGCTCTCCCCTTACCGCGTTAGAGTCAATATATATCCCCACCCCGCCCAGCGCTCGTACTACCTTAAATAATTATAAAAAATTTGATAATTTTAAAGTACCAATGTTTTAATCAGACGGTTGTCTTAAAAGTTTTTTAACATTCAGGTCTGCCAGAATCGTGAGGTCTTGGCTAAATTCGTAGTGTCAGCAAGCGTACAGCCGAGCAAGATTGACGAGCAGTGCCTGCGCGGCATATCCAAAGATCTGATCCGCGATGTCATCAATTCACAGTACGCCAGTAAATTTGAAAGCCTGTCGATGTTTACGAATGGTACTGACTTGATAGCACCGCGTGATAATAATAAAGATCAAAACGACGACCAAGAGATTAATTTCACCAAATTGGAGGAGGAGGAGGCAGCGGAGGAAGAGGAAGAAGGAGGAGGAGGAGGAGAAGAAGGAGGTAGTGAAGCTGGAGGAAGAAAAACGGAGCACGAGGCTCACGTGGCTGAGGAATTGCACTCGGTGATGCCGAATTGCAACCAAGCCAAGAACATCAATACTATAATGAGTGATCCTTCTTCATTTACTGCTGCTAGTGCTGCTGAAGACATAAATATTCCTGCTGGACCACCAACTACTCATCAGACCAACGACGACATGGGTTTTTTAAAAGCTAATGAGACCGAAGTGTCGATGGTCGTTGATGATGAACTCCCCGCAGACGTTAAGGATATCGACATGACGCCTATGATGGAATTGAACGACGAGTTACAGGCAAATGTTGTCGGTGATATTGGCAACGACGTTGTCGGGGACATTGGGCATAATGTCGATGACATTCTTCAGGTTATCAAGTCAATGGAAGGCGTGGAGCAAGCCATCGAAGATCCCGGTGATGCTATCATACCAAGCGGTTCCAGCGAAACAGGTGTACCTTGTCCCGAAATATTCCCCATCTCTGATACAGCCCTCGCGTCTTTCAGCAGCGAAATGTTCAACGAGGTAGTTATGAAACTTGTTGACGACAACATTGGCATGAACATGAACATGAATATGAATATGAATATTAATATGAATATGAACATGGCTGACTCTAGTGAGGCTCAACGTACTGCTAATCTTCAGGTACAGCAAGATACCGTTGAACATAGACAGTTTGAGCTAGAAAGACGAACGGCATTTTTAATGAGACGTCTTCGTAAACTCCAAGCTAAATTTATAGCTCGACATGCCGCTGAAGAGACAACCAGCGTGTTGGAGCAAGCCCACCAGAGTGTTAAACCCATACTTTTGCAAGACTTACCGATGCTAATGCCCAAAGGAACTCAGATGAAAAACTTGTCCGAGAACACCCATCCACTAAGTGCATTCTTACAAAGAGTTGAAAAATCTTGTGCTGCTCAGAGCAACAGTGTTAATCGTCAACGCAGTTATTGTCGTTACTTCGGAGGTGGTTCGCGTGATAATGTTACTAGTATTAGTTTAATAGGAAGTAGTGGTGTTGTCAATGCTGCTAGTGTTAATAGTGGTGTTAGTAGTAGTGCTATTGGTAATACCGGCAGTGCTTCTAGCACAAGACATCCATTGTTAGGGACGTCCCAAATTAAAGTTGATAAGAAAGAAGTTGAACATGTTGCTGGTTCTCTGGCTACCCAACTTCATACTATTGAAGCTAGTTTTGATTCTGATTGCACCGTCTCCAGCAGCGGTGGTGAAAGCTGTGATGAAATGCAGACATTTAATAATACCCATCAATATGAGTTACCCATGTGAGTGCTTTTATTTTTTTCAGCTTATTTACCTTTTAACTAAACTTATTTAGATACAACAACATTTAATAATTATTTATTGGATTGATATTTATCAAATAGACTTAACACAATTTTAACAAGTATTGCATCATGTGATGACTCACTAACACGTATCCCCTTTTGCATAACTGAGGATTTAATACGATTGTATATTTTACATTCATTGGACAATCACCTGTTAAAACATTTTACTAACATATAATTTTTAAATCTATCAAGTAATTAACAACTTGATAGATTAAATAATTATATTTTAAACATGTTATTTTATTTTCAAATAATGATTCATTTTTTTTTTTTTTTATCGCTTTGATAACAAAAATTTGATGATATCAAACATTTTAATTAATAAAATGTGAATAAATATACTAACGTGTTATTTTCCGTATTATTGATTAGTTACGTATAAATATAGACTACGCAAAGCATTAGCTAGCAATCGTTATTTTGGTCTTTGTATTCTTTTTTTTTTTTTTTTTTTCTAACTGTAACTTCACAAATACTCCCAGTAACTGATTATTATTTATTAGAGTTCAGTTCTGGTGGTTATTAATTACTAATATAGTTTAATGAATTTATTAAAAATCTATAATTGAGCTCTAACTCAAAAATATAATTTTTTAAATGAAAACAATTATACCTGTACATTTATAGTGAAGATTTTTTTTTTAACAACTAAATAATTTATAAGTATGAGATAAAATTTACTACCGATCAATAACAAAACAAACAACTTTAATTTACACTCATTTGAAAAATATACGATTAAACTATTTCTACAAAATTATTTTAAAAAGAAAAATAAAAATTATCTTTTTTATCAAATGTAATTAAAGTGTTATCTGTTATATAAAATTTGACATAAGAGTATCTTTGATCAAAATTATGAATTTTTTTTATACTTGTCAAAATTAATAATTAAAAAAAAAACATTTATCGATAATTTAAGTCCTAGTTATTTTATTAATGCCTTGATATTATTTTTTAGAATAAAACGAGCTGCGTGGAGATATGCCCAGGATCGTGCAGCGATAGCGTCGAGGTGGACGTGGCTAAATGCACAAATATCTGATCTCGAGTACCGTATACGTCAACACAATGACCTGCAACGAGTAATCAGGCAGAATAAAGGTCAGGTGGTGTTGGAAGGCACTGAAACGGTGAATGGGTACAGCGGAACGTTGCCGGGCTTGTCGAATCGGTATAATTCACCAGAAGCGGAGCAACAATGTGCAAGAACACGTGGATTTGTCTCGGATACCTACAGAAAGCGTAAATTATTACGTATTGATGGTTTACATGAGCTGTCTAAGCGCGCTGCGAGGCCGTCTACCGTAAGATGTGACTGTGATCAAACAATGGCGTCCTGTGCGCTGTGTACTGGCCGTATTGACCCAATGCAACCTCAGGAACCCTTCGACCAGCTGTCAGTACCTGAGAGAATCGCAATGGTTGATCCTTGCTATCATCCAGTTCTTTCATTCCCCGATGAGGTCCTGCACAGCACACATATGGATGCCATTATGAAGACGACAGATTGGCAGCAGAAAATGCTTCGAGGCAGCACGAGGATACCTAGGATTAAAGAAAAGGAAAGAGAGTCCATTGAGAGGAGGAACAAACCAAAACTACCGCCTGAACATAATAAACCCAATAAATATAATCCCCAGAGAATGAAAAAGACCTCCTCGTCGACGATTATCACCGCGAGATTAAAAAGAAAGATGTTAAAGGGAAAACGCGAGAAATTAAGTAATAGTGGAACTCCTGTGGGTGGTAGAAATTTAACTGGATTAAATAGAAAAAGAGTTAATAAATTGTCACAACAAAACGAAGATGAGGATGATGTTAGTCAGTCGAGTTCTAGCAAACATTCGTCTCCAGTGCCTTCACCTTTGCAGCATCCTGCTATCGAAAAAATTCTTCCAAAAGAAAAGAGCTCTAATTCACATGGGTAAATTTTTTTTTTATTTTATTTTATTAAGTTATAAATGTCATTGATATTTATTTAAAAAAATTTTTTGGTAAGAAAAAGTATTCTTTTTCTTTATTATAAAAATATTCAACAATTAAGGTAAAAGCCCCAATATATGATCATGTACCAGTATATGATCACTCCATGTATTTGTATATCTATATTCACAAATATAGGTATACAAATACATGGAGTGATCATATACTGGTACATGATCATATATTGGGGCTTTTACCTTACTCTTTTGCTGAATAAAGTCATAAACCTCGAGTAAATATTATTTTATAATTAAAAATCAAGAATCGATTATTAACTTCTCAAAGTCCCACACGGTTTAACAAATAAGTTATCCAATTATTTTCGTATCTCTTTATAAGAATAATTGGAAATAAGTTTTTGTTTTTAATTAGATTAAATATATCTATAAAAATAAATTGTTTGAATTGTTTTTAGACGAACACGACAGCAGTCCTTTGATATTGATAATATTGTCATACCGTACAGCGTTGCTGCGGCTACTAGAGTAGAAAAACTTCAGTATAAAGAAATATTAACACCAAAGTAAGTTTGTTATTTTATTTATTATAATTACTTTTCTTTTTAATGAGAGAATAATAGATTATTTATGGTTAAATGTTTGTTATTGATTATAGATGGAGAATTTGTGATGATATTACAAAAACGGACGTTAAAAACGGTGTCATCCACAGGCCTAGTCAAGATAGTGATGTAAGTTTACCATTATCGTCATTAATAGTACAATATCTAATTATTTAACAGTTTACGTAATTAATTGATCAGGAGATTTAATAATTTATTACAATTATAATTATAATAATATAATTAAATTTATTTATAGGTCGAGGATGTATCAGATGAAGCTATAGCACAACGACATGAACGTAGTGAACGTGAAGAAAATAAACGATTTATGACGTATTTAAGTACCGTTCCACAAAATCGTCTTCGTCATAGTCGTAGGACTGATAGTAGAGCTGATAGTGGTGCCAATACTCCAGGTACTTATTAATTAAATATTGATTCAAAGAAGATAACTCCTCGGAGTCATTAAAAAATTCAGATAATTAAGTTAATTCTTATTTACATTATTTATTTATTTATTTAAGATCCAATGTCACCGCATCCTAGTGAACTTGGAGACGTAACGTCACCACTGACATCACCACCAGCAACGCCGATGAGTAGTCATGACGCTGATCATCCTAACACTCTAGACAGTCAAAGAAATTCTCTACAAAATGCCATTCGGAGACGAACAATATCGTCTGCTAGAACGTGCAGAGAAGAAGCCAGTAGCACCAATCCTGAAGAGGATAGTGAGGTATTTAAATATTTAAATTTAAATAGATTGATAAATTTTTTTATCGCAAAATTTATTAGGACGTTGATTGTTGACTCAAAATTCCACATAAAGATAAAAATGATTTATTGTAAAATAAGTTTTGGTTGAATTTATTCTTACTTTTTACTGGCGCTCGGGTCATTTTTACGCACAGTCATTCATTGTAGTTGTAAGATATAAATAAACAATTAATTTGAAGAGAAGAAATATTTATTGAGGGTTGTATTCCACCCTCGAACTACGTCAATCGTCAGCGGGTAGGATGAGGGTCTCGGAATCGATTGATTTCTTTATTAAATTTTATCTCGTTGAATTCTTTTGTTATGTGTACAATTTATGTACAAGCTTTATGTAGAATTAACGAAATTATTTTAAACTAAAGTTCAATGATCTGTAAAGCCAAGTCTTTAAAAAATTTTTAAACTAAAGCGCAAGTCTAGCTCTTGTTTGTAGATTACGAGGAAAGTATGCCGGAAGTTAGCACTATTATCGATTTAAATAAAAAACATGAAACATGAGGTCATAAATCTATACTAATTGTCGTGTTACAAAAGACCAGCGTTTTCAATGATTAGAATGTAGTATTTAAATAGTTTTTTAATTTTAACTATTAAGTTTATTTTTATTAATTATTTTTATTTATTACATAAATAAGAAAAGAAATTGAGAAGTTTATTTACATATCAGAAAAATAAAAATAGTTATTTATTTATTTATTTATTTATTTATTGAAAATTAAACGCCCATCGGCTATATACAACTAGAATACAAGTTTGGATTTAAATGTAGGAAAAAAAAAACAATCCGATAAGAGAGCAGAATTAACATAAATTGCATATTATAATTAAACATTAATTAAATTGATTAACTAACGATAGGGAAATAGAAATTGTTTGAGGTTCTTGACGAAAGTTATAAAATAGCTATTATGTATTATGTAAACCTACATTTGACTTTTTTTTTAGGTTCCAGCGTATGAGCCGAGACTATTTCCGTTATCGGAAGAAGTTTATGATAAAATGGTACAAATTATGCCTGATGGACATTTGCAGTCAACAACATCTGCTATATGTCCGCAAGCAACCGAAAAAATACCGAATTATGTAAGTAATTTTGAAAACTTTTAAAAATTTTAAATTACCAAACTGATGGTAATTTACATACCTAGGAAGCAGATCCAGCGTCACCAGGATCAGATACAACGGAGTCGGCATATTGTGATGCCGACGGCGAAGATCCAAATGATCCCGAGTGGACAGTTGGAGACGAAAGAGATACTGAAAAAGAAAGAATACGCTTAACGACCAAGAGATAGGAGATATTAATAATAATTAATATTATAATTATAATTAATACTTATCGTGATGAATGTCTAATATTTAATTAAACAAATATATTAATTAAATATAGACGAAAAAACCGTTACTATACATATTAAAAAGATAAACAAAAAATTTTTAAAAATAGTAACAAAAAAATATGAAAATTAAAAAATAAAAAAAATTGGATACCTCTCAATTGTTATATAATGCCTAGGTGAAAAAAAATGAAAAAAAAAATAATTAAAAAAAAAAATGAGACATGCACCTTAAGTCTAGTATTAATCTGTAAAGTGTATTATAAACATAAATTTTATAACTTCATTTAATCGCTTAAATTAATAAGAGAGAAGGAGGATCAAATAATTAATTAATTATAAATTTAGCTATAAATATTAATATTAATAATAATAATACTGATAATACGCCTTGGGCTTATTTTTCTTGTCGTAATATGTTAAAACGAATAGTACTATTATCATTATTATTATTAATTAAAAAAAAAGATACTAGTGAACAATTGCTGTTTGTATAAAGAAAAAAAAATGAAAATACCAATGTTTACATTTATGATATTGTCATTAATAAGAAAAAAAAAAAGGTCCTGTCTTTTTTCATTGTATGTAATTAATACTGTTACGTTTAGAGAACGCTCACCACCTTCTATACATTGTTTAAAAAACATAATTGCATTATATTATATTATATCATATGATTACTTTTATTATTATTATTATCATTATTATTATTAATTATAACTATTATTGTTGTTTTACACTCTTTTAATATTCGAATTAATAACTAATCAATTTACCACTTGAACGTATGTACATTTTAATTTTATACTATTTGAAAAATACTGAAGGTTAAATTAGTGGTTGATATTGTTCTCAAAGCGTATTTATAATTATAATGATTACGATTATTAGAATCTCAGTCATTGAATATACTGTTTTTTTTTTTTTTTTTTTTTTTTTTTTTTTATTTTTTTCCATTAATACCTTTTTTTATTGTACAAAAATGTAATTTATATATTTCGGATAATACATAATTTAGAATAAACTAAAAAAAAAACAGTGCCAAATGAATAGTGTGTTATTTTTTTTTTTGATGCGTTTTACTTAGAATTTCTCCATGAACTTTTCGTATGTTATTTTCTTTATTTTATTTTGTATCTAAAATACTTGTTTAATTTAATTTTTCACTACTTGAAAAGCATTTTTTAAACTAGTGACTTTATCCAGGCTGACTTATTCTTCGATAACATTGTTGCGCAAGTGATCCGAAACATTTTTAATTCTACCGTTTACAAAAGCACGTTGTATGATAATAAAAAAAAACTTATCTCTACTCTATAAAGCAATCTATTGATTCATTATCTAACATTTAAAAATAAAGAAAATATCCTTTATAGTTGCTCGTTAATTCTACGAAAAATTACAATCAACATCTGGACTGAGAAATAGAAAAATTAAGACGGTCGTAATCTTAATTTCATTTTATTCAACGTTTGAAAATATAAAAAAAATTATTAAGGCACTATTGGAAAGAAAGTACAAAAAATGCGAAGCTAAAAAAGAAATAAATTAATTAATTAATCCCAAATGATACTGGAGTAACATCAAGTGTCTTAATATCAACGAGTACGGCAGTGCTGGTCGTAGAAAATTTCGGAACACATATCAGTCTTACAGGTTTATCATCTTCCGCTGTAACCCAAAATCAATGTAGTTATTATTCTAAAAATCGTTACAAAGTTATACAATAAAAGTTAAGGTAGTTGTCGTGGTTAAAGCATACCGTCAGAAAATTCTAAATTTTTGTATACTTATTAAGGACATTATGATACAATTACCCTAAAAATTTGAAGTCGATTGACCATCTATAACCCGAGATGAATTCAATTAAAAATTTTATATTTAACGTTGATTGCATACGCTCTGCAATTATGTACCAGTTTCTTAGTTATAAAAAAAAAAACTGTCAGAAACTTTCAAAAAATTGACAATCTTTTAATATATTCGTTGTGAGTTTAAAAAAAAAAATTTTTTTTATTTTTGACCGTATAATTATGTATAAATAACGGATTAAAGTTCAACAATTAATGAAAAAGTATATTTCTACGGAGTCGGACAAAAACAATTGTATGGGTTGAGTCTCTACGGATAGTCTTGCGTAAAAATTATGGATTACTTAGCTACAAGCTATCTCATATACACTGAGAAAAAAAAATTTTTGTCCAGAAAAAAATTTCTTGGCTCAAGAATCGTTTTTGATAAATTTTGGTTTCTTGACAAAAGAATATCAATATCTATCATGATAATAAAATTTTGGCATTAGTTTTGATAGATTAAAAACGAATAAGTTCACTTGAATTTAACAAAAAATAATTCGGTTAATTCGATCAATTCTTGAAACAAGAAAATATATTCTTGAAAATTATCAAGATCAATTGAAAATTATCAATATATTCTTGTGACAAGAAAATTTTCTCAAAAGTAGTACTTTTTTTTTCTTAGAGTACTTTTGCGGCGCGTATAATCTCTAATTTTTTGACAATATTGTACCATGACAACTATCTTAAAAAAAATAATTGTACCTTTCCAGATCTTGGTTTCAAATTTATCAGTATTGCCAGCAAAATAAATATCAGGACACTGCTGCATAATGAAGAGATCCTTATCATGGAACGGATATGAAGGCAAAGTATCAGGAGCAGTAGGACAAAAGTGTCTCCACTCGAGGGTTTTTTCCAGCCATTGAAGAGCAGTTGCTTCGGAGTCACCGATGACACGCATAATATCTTCAATAGGCTGACCACTGGAGCCACAAATTAGCCGATTGCCGACGACACCAGACCAAGGATTGTTGACACCCTTAAGATTCTCGAACCCTTTGGATTCACGAAGCAGCAGCCGGTGGATCGGTTTCTGAGGAAGCATGACATTCGAAGGATCAAACTGACCTGGCATCAACGTAACTGAGCAGTAGTTCAGCATCTCAGCGAGCAATTTATCGAGTTTACTAACACCGATCGACAGCTCACGACTAGAAGCAATCTCTAGTGCTTTAGTGCCCATCAAACCACGACTGTGTTGATTTTCCGAGTCAGTTGTCTTTATACTATTACCGGCAATCACGACATTTATGATAGAAGCTGCTTTTTCTTGAGCTTCTGAGCTTCCTGCCATCCCGCTGATCCACTCCAGCAGCAAGTGGCGAGCCAAGTTATTGGTATCACTCGCCAAATCAAGGCCTGACACCAGAAGAAGCTTTCCTGAAGCAGCAGCCGGTAGATCCTGATGCGGTGGACACCCGGGAAAACACCAGTCTTCTATTTTGAATGACCCGTCGTCCAGAGTTTTGCCCAGCATAGCGCAGACAACTCCAGTGACTATTCCCGACAGATCAACGTCTCCAACAACTTTTATTCTCAGCATCTCGTCTTCCAGGAACACTTGGTCCTTTTCACTGGCATAGTGAGCACGCCTCTCGGGAACAACACCTGATTCTTCGATTTCATCGCTCAGCTCGCGTAAAATCGAAGGTTTCCATGCTTGGTGCTTAAACAGTGTACCAATGACGATACATTTATCGTCTTCCAAGTTTTCAAGCTCAGCTAGTTTTAGAATTTTGATATTCGCTGAAACATTTTATTAGTTAGCATAAAAATTGTATGATAATTAATTTAGCAGATATTTAGTAATTTTTAGAATTTTTTTTAACAAATAAATTATGACAAAAAGAATAAGAAAAAAATATTGACATATAGAAATATTAAAAAATTATAAATGCAATTTTTTTTAAATAATTTTTCAGAAAAAATTTTTTTATTCAATAAAATTAAAAAATTATCAAGTGACTGCTAACTTTAATGTCATTAAAATTTTCCGTTAGAGATAAAATTGATGATACTGAAATCAGCAAACATTTAATAATTTTTGGGACTTTAATAACAAATAATTTCTTTTGTTATAATAATTTAGTATGATACTGAATTTAACACATCTAACAATTTTTTAGATTTTATAACAATTAAATTATAAAAAAAAAAATTCAACAAATAATTCTACATCTAGAAATTTTTATTTTGTTTTAAGAAATTATAAGTGCGAATTTAAAAAAAATTTTTTTTTTAATAATTTATTTTTTATAATAAACTTCAAGAATTGTTAGATGTCTGCCAGTTTCAGTATCATCAATTGAGCTGCTATGAATATTGAAAAAAATGACCAGATGTCTGCTAATTTCGGTATCATTAAAATTAACGTGAAAAAATAAAAATAATTACGCCATTTTTTGGATACTTTGTCTTCTAAAATACTTCTGAGTTCCTGGAGTCGACAAGAATAGACGTAAAAAAATTGTTTAGCATAATCCTTTGTCTTTTGCAAAAAATTTGATCCTAGATCTTGATAATCAACTGTGTCTCTCGTAAATACTTGCGGTTCTTTGTTACTATCTATTGAAACTGAAGACGAATAATTTTTGACCATATTTAACTCAATTATTTAACAATTATCAATAAAAAAAATTTAATAATTTAATCACAACTCCGAGTGCTTGCATGTATAAGCGTCAACGACTTTTAAGGTTATAATTTTACGCGGGATGATTGTGCTGCGCGAACGATGACTGAGATTCAAATTTCCCGCGCGAAGAAATTGAATTGAGCGCCAAAGTCACCCTCGGTTGATAAGACAGTGAAAAAAAAAATTTAATAAATAAAAACAAGCCAAAAGCGGCCATTACAGTTTCAAACAGATACAGACGTAACCTCTACTACCTTCTCGTCTATCAAAATCCGGCATTTTGTCGCGTCAAAAACATTTGACATTGATAATAATAATAATCAATCAACTTTATATATATTATTGATATTCATTTTAAGTTATCATTAATGAATTAATTACTAAATAATTAGTATTAGCAATCTTAAGTGTCATTATTTTTTGGTCTTCTATGTGAACTTGTGATTTTTTTGTTACTTGCGTCTTGGAGCTTATTTTTTAATATTGTATAATACATAGATTGTGTTTTTTTTTGTATTCCTTACAAACATGTTTATATGTTTATTATCCATAGGTTTAATTGATTTAATTGCTATAGAGGTTAACAATTGATTGCAAGAAAGTTCTGTATTATTTTTTGTTTTAATTACCTCACTATCGTAATCACTATTACTAATAATTAAAATAGGTATTAGGATAAATTGACTTCGCTAAAATTGACGTCAAGTTGATTGATAGATTGACTTATTGAAAACAAATTGCACTAATGGAGACAGCTAGTGAACAACCTAGCGTTGTTAGCCAGGAAGTACCTCCGGTAAATCCTGAGCAACAAGAACATGTTGAAGAACCGATGGAAGAAGGTGAAGAGTATGGGTACGAAGGCGATGAATACCGGCATTATATGCCACGAGGACGAGGTGGCTTCAGGTATATTATTTATTATTTTATGTTAACTGAACTTTAAATTTTATCTACATTTGCTTTTGAAAATTGTAAAAAAAAAATATGATATTAAAGTTAGCAATCACTAGAGAATTTTTTTTAACAAAAAAATTTGTTCCAAAAAATAATTTTAAAAAAATGGCATTTTTAATTTTTTAAAATTTCTACATGTCAATTTTTTTTTTATAATTTTTTTTTTTGCCATAATTTATTTGTTAAAAAAATTATAAAATATCTGCTAAATTAATTAAAAAAAAAAAATTCAATAACTTGGAAATACTTTATTTGCATTTTGTTGCAATGATGAATTTTAGGATGGAGTACTTAGTATGCAACTTGCGCGAGTTTTAATTTAACTTGACAACATTAAATAAATTTATTTTTAAAGATTATTTATTTAACTTTTAGCCCTCACGATCGTGGATATGAATATGGAATGCGTGGAGGAGGTGGCGGAGGAAGTGGACCAAGATTTCGAGGCAGAGGATTCGGACCTAGAGGCCCAATGTACCGAGCAACAAATAACGGATATCCTTACGAAGGACCGCCGAGACCAAATTGCCCTTCAGGACCTACAGGACCTAGATACCGAGGACCTCCACCGTTTGATCCTAGCTGGGGACCTATGGGACCTCAAAATATGATGGGACCACCTAATTTAATGGGCCCACCAGGAATGGTATGTTATTGAACAAAAAATATTTTTTTTTATATATTTACTAGCTATTACTCGCCCGCTCCGCTGGGCGCTTTATAGAATTACAATTTTAGATCTCGACTTGAAATTTAATTAGAGTATTGCAATCATTATAACATTCCCGTGTCTTTCTTACAAAAATGAATAATTGATTTGAAAAAAAAAATTTGTAATGAGCATTGAAAGTTTCAGTTAAAGAAATTGCAGGTCTCATAAGTGAAGAAATCTGCCTAGTATATAAACATAACCAATAGAATTAAAAAATTTATTTTAAACAACTGACAATCGAATAGAATAAATTTAGTTACAATAAAAATTCATCATTTTTAAGTCAAAAAAATATAGGCTCCGGATAAATAATCACTAACGTATCATATACTAAAACCTTCTCCGAAACACGCTGCATCTTATTATATGGTATAAGTATTATTCCGATCGGTTCAGTAGTTTTTGCAGTATAACCGGACAAAAAAAACCGGCTCTCTATTTATTAGTATAAAAGATAGATATCGGTAATGCCAAAGATCAAATGATAATAAAATAATTGTGATGATTTGTAGCCACCCCCGCACATGATGAATGGACCTATGGCATCAGGAAATCCGTACGGACCTCCTGGAATGGGTCCGCCGAACATGAACAGCGTAAATGTTTATTTACTGTAATCTGTAATAAATGTTAGAATTTTCTTGTTTAATTTAATAATATATATTTGCTTATTTAGATTCCAGGTCAGCAGCAACCGCAACAACAGCAAGCTCAGCAACAAAACAACATTCCAGGATTGGACCTTAATGGCGAGGTATGGGTGGAAACAAAGACAGCGGATGGCAAGTCTTATTTTTACAATATTCGGTCTAGAGAAACTACGTGGACCAAACCCGAGGGCCCAAATGTTCGGGTTATGGGTCAAGATCAGGTAAAATCATTGATTCAATGTTTTTATGCTCTTATTTAATTATCATTTTTTACAATTGTCGATTAATAAAATTGAAATAGTTGGAGCAATTGGTTCACGGTGCAGCCAAACAACCAGCGAGAGAAACAACACCAGTGTCGACAGCAAGTCAACCTCAACAACAACAGCAGCCAACACAACAGTCCCAACAAGCGCCACAGCAGCAACAGCCATCACAGCAACCGCAGCCACAGTCACAACCCCAAGCTCTAGCTGAACCAAGAACACCAGGTAATGAACAATCACCTAATGCAGATACAATGAATCAGGCAAATACAGCGCCACCCGGCACTGGTCCTCCACCGATGCTAAATGAAGCTCCGGATGTTGTTCAACAACCAATTCCAGAAGTTGCACAGCCTAATGGTATTTTTATTTTATTTTTTTTTTTACATTAATCAACCATAAGATAAAGGACCCAGTATTTGAACACTTATAAAAATGGGATCAGTACTTGAACAGACTTTTTGAATTGTTGTAATACAAAATCCTTATATTTATTATGAATAATATGCGCATGTTATAATTATTCAACGATACAGTAATTGATTTCTGTAAGTTTTTTCAATTATAAATCAAAACAATTATATTTTAGTTAACTTAAAAATTGACATGTCGAGAATAACCGAAAAATGCTATTTTTTTCATGAAAAAGTACTAAATCGTTAACCGAATAATCAGTAAAAAAATGATATGTCATTATTTTAAGTAAAAAAAATTATACCACCCAATGAGTTAGTCTTTTCTAAATAATACATATTTTTTTTTGCAAAGACTTGAACTATAATTTTTATTATTTATTTTTCCTAAAGACTGGTTTATAATACTTTTTAGATATTTTTCGTAATATTGTCAGCCTGTATTTCCCTCCAGGCATAAACAATTTAGTCTCAATTCATATCTAAATTTGTCATTAAAGATAAAGTTGACTGAAAAAATAATTCGGGCGGCCCAGACCAGGACTCAAACCTAGTAATTTTTATATTAAATTTTAGCGTCTAACTATACCTCCAAATTTTCAAAGCGGTACCCAGAACTTGAACAAGCTGGGGCCGTATAATTTTAACAGCACTTTAACCTCTAATAGATTTATAGACTAATGATTAGTATTGTAATTTTTATTAATTACTGCAAATTAAATAAGTTTTATGGCTAAAAATTAGTGTAGTCAAAAATTATTGAACGTTTTGAATTGAGTTTTTTGATTTATAATTGAAAATTTGTTTTGTCATTCATAAAAAATGTAATTAAAAAATTAAATACTAATATTTCTCATTTTTAAATAAACATATTAAATATTCACGGTGTTATTTTTAATATTAATCAATAATAAGTTATAATTATTTTGATATTTTAATAAAATGTTGAAAATTTTTGCTGTGCCATATATTTTATTAGTTCAACTACTGCGGCTTGTCAAAATTGATTGTTCAACTACTAATCCTTTCATAGTCTATCTTAAAAACGTTGTTAAAATATAAATATTTAATTACCATTATTATTTTGCGCTTCAATCAATTCAAAATTGTTTATATTTTAATGAAAATCACTAATTTAAACTAATGATTACATCTTTATATATTAAAGTAGGGTCAAATACATTTTACTTTGAAACCTGTTCAATTATTGGGTACTTTACCTTAATGGATTTTCGAATTTAAAAAATATTAATTGATTTTTTTATAATTAAATAGGTACAGTAACAAGTGTCAACACAGCAGTAACAGCAGCTCAACCAGTAGCAACAAATATGCTGCAACCACCACCAAACATGGTACCAATGCAGCACCGAATGCCAAATCAATTTGGCGCTCCAATGGCAACTCCATTTGGTGCAGCACCATTTGGAATGCCACCACCCGGGTTTCAGTCTTTTGGTGGGTATGGTCCGCCACAAACTGGATGGGGAATGCCACAGATGTCCCACGGAGTTATCGCGCCACAAACTCCAACAGAAGACCCGACGATTCTCGCCCAGCTGGACCAAGAGTTGGTAGCCGCGGCGATGGTGTGGAGTGAACATCGTTCTCCAGACGGGCGTCTGTATTACTACAATAGCAAAGCTGGTGAGTCTGTGTGGGAAAAACCCCAACCTTTGAAAGATTTAGAAGCTGCCAAAATAGCGCTGAGGCAGAAAGCGGAGGAAGCGATGGCCACTACGGACATTACGAGCACGGTGCTTGATCCCAAGCAGGACAAAGCTGCTGAGGCTGCTAATGATACCAAAGACGCTAAAGAAGGTGACGCTGCCAAGAAGAAGGATGAGGCTCCCAAAGAGCCGGCTAAGCCCCAAGATAAGTCTAGGCCGATTTCAAGCACTCCTGTACCCGGTACTCCTTGGTGCGTCGTCTGGACAGGTGACGGTAGGGTCTTCTTTTACAATCCTTCGTCGAGAATTTCTGTTTGGGAGAGACCTGATGATCTTCTTGGGCGACAGGATGTCGATAAGATGATGGCCAACATGCCAGAGGCTGCAGCTAATCAGAAAACTGCTAAGCAAGATGATTCCAGTGACAGTAGTGATGATGATCATCCTGGTCCTGCTAAGAAAGCTAAGCAAGAAGAGCCTGAAGGTATGAATTTTTTTTTTAGGTGGAAAAAAAATATTTTTTTGTAATTTGGAAAAAAATTATTTTTCAAACGTAAATGGAATTTTAAAACTTATTGATTTATTATAAATTATTTTCGTTTCTCAGAACCAGCAGCAGCAGCAGCAGTAGCAGTAGTTGTTAAAGAAGAGGAAGAAAAAGAAGGTAAGAAAACAATTGATATTGGCAAAGAGGCTGCTATTGAAGCTGAAGTTCGTGCTGCAAGGGAGCGAGCGATTGTTCCACTAGAGACAAGGATAAAATCATTCAAAGAAATGCTCGCTGAGAAAGACGTTAGTTTTTTTATTTAATCCGAAACTTTTTATTAGAATATTTTGATTGATAAATTTGTTTTATGATAAATATAAATTTATTTTAAAGGTATCGGCATTCAGTACTTGGGAGAAGGAATTGCACAAAATAGTATTCGACCCTCGATATTTACTGTTGACCTCAAAGGAACGGAAACAAGTATTTGAAAAGTACGTGAAGGAACGCGCTGAAGAGGAGAGACGCGAGAAAAGGAATAAAATGAAGGAACGTAAGGAACAATTTCAAAAATTGCTGGAAGAAGCTAATTTACATGGAAAGTACGTGTAGATTTTTATTTATTGTATTATTCAATTTTTTTTTATTTAAATTTAAATTTACCGTATGGGTTATAAATATTCGATTGGCTTCCAGATCGTCTTTCAGCGATTTTGCACAAAAGCACGGACGCGATGACCGTTTTAAAAACGTTGAAAAGATGCGTGAGCGAGAAAGTCTTTTCAACGAATGGATACTGGAAGTGAGAAAACGCGAGAAAGAAGAAAAAAACGCCAAACGAGAACAGGTATCAATTGTATTTGCAACATTAATTGTAATAATACTTAAAGTTTTTTTTTTAATATTTTTTTTAGCAAAATTCAATTTTTAAATTTAAATTCGTTAGGATTTAAGGCTAATTAATTTTATTTTTCATTAATAATTTTAGGTAAAATAATTGCATATATATTTTTTTTTATTTAATTTATATAATTATATGCAATTATTTGATTAATAATTCATGTTTAATAATAATTATTTTCAGCATTAATTTATTATTTATTTCAGATTTAATAGGTATGTTATTATTTTGTTAAACTTGTAAGCTTTTAAAGATAAAAGAAAAAAAATTTTTAAAAAACAGAATTATAATTAATGATAAAGCTGAAGAGGATTTAAATTAGATTCTTTAAGGAATTTAAGTATTAAGTATAAAACTAAAAGAGTAATTTTATTAAAAAAAAAAAAATAAATATGTATAGATATAATTATTAAAAAAGAGTATGACAATGTGTTTAACAAAATGAAATGAATTGTTAGTTACTGTGACTTATGTATTCTGAACTCTCCACTTCAGTCAGGAGGCAGGCAGGACAGTATGTGGATGATTGGCTTGGTGTTACTGAGGCTGGTTGGTGGCATGGGATGATGTCTGATCTCCATCCCCAACTACACACTGCGTGGCACCGTTGGCACACACACCCTCGCGCGCCGCATTCTTAACTCCAAAGCAGAGTCATGAGAATGAAAAAACCAACTCGGTATTTGTATATTACTCGTAATCCTCGTTACTTCAAAGCAAAACAAAAAAAAAAAAACAAATTAACTACTTTCCCACCGTTCAAATTTTCATTCAATCAATAATTTAGTAAATATATATGATTTGTTATTGTTAATTAATTAATTAATCTGTACGTTAATTAATTAATGGGACCAAGCTAACTTATCTTAAACTGGGGTAGACGATGAGGTAGCGAGCGGATTCACACGGTCGTATTTACTTTTTTTTCATATTTTTTTATTAATTGCTTTAAATACTTGAACATTTTCATAAAAAAATTGTTGAATCAGTCTATCTTGATTTAGTACTATGTCAAAAATTTCAAGTTTTTTTTTGATCAATTTATTGATTTGAATGGTTGATTAGTGTCTAAATCGCGTCATCGTTCACCGACCATGAATTATCAATTACTATTAAGAATAATTAATATAATTAATCTCTTTAATTTTTACAGCAAGGCCAGCCAGTTAATTAATTAATTATTTCAGATAAATAAACGAATCTCCGCTAATTAACCAAATGTATATTCACTAAACGAGAGTGATATTTTAAAAAGAGGTTAATTTTTTATATTACAAAAAAAAATTAGCGGAGATACGAGTAATAAATTTTAATAAAATAATTTTTTTTCAGTGTGATAATTAATAATAAATTTTTTTACAGCTCATTAATGTCTTATTTATTTCCAATGAATATATTTCTCACGATAAATTTATTTTTAATAATGATAAACAGAGAGTAATAAATTGATTGGAAAATATATATTAAAATAAATAGTTAAATAAAAGTAAATTAAGACTTAGAATTAAATTAAATATTAAGTTTATGTATGTAATAATAAATGATTGTATTTATTTAAATAAACGACAATTTCAGGTGAGAAAGGATTTCATGACGATGCTACGGGAGCAAAAAGACATCGACAGACATTCACACTGGAGTGATTGTAAAAAAATGCTGGAATCTGACTGGCGTTATCGTGCTGTCGATTCAGCAAATACTCGCGAGGATTGGTTTCGCGATTACGTGCGTATACTGAAGGATGAACGAAAACGCGAGAAGGAACGTGACCGGGATAAGGAAAAAGAGTCCCATCGGCACCGGGACAAGGATCATCACAAGTCCGACAAGAAGGATAAGGATCGCAAGGATGATAAGCACAAAGATAAATCCTCCAAAGACAAGGACAAGGATAAGGATAAGGACAAAGATAAGGATAAAAAGCGGCGGGGTGATACTGCTGAGGAAAATGGAAAAGATAAGAAGGATGTCGATAAAGAAATCGGAGAGATTGAGGATCTTGATGACAAAAAAAAAGATGTATGTATTTTTTATTTTTATTGTTTATTTATTTTTTTATTTAACAATTTTTTTTCTTGTAGAAATATGAAAATAATGATCACTCAGACTCGGAAGAAGATCGTGAGAAACAAAAACGTGATCGAGAAAGAAGAGCTGAAGCTAGTTTGCGAGAGCGAGAACGCGAAGTTCAGAGAACTTTGGCTACACATTTAAGAGACCGTGATAAGGAGAGACAACATCATAGACACACAGAGGCTGTACAACATTTTAGTGCATTACTTGCTGATTTAGTAAGTTTTATTTTTGCTTTATTAATAATGTCAATGCATATAATATTTATTTTGTGAAAAAAAAAGCTTACGAAATAATATCGTAAACACGATCGTTATATGAAACTCTACTAAAGACATGTTTCTGCAAATTTTTTCAATTTTAATTGTATTTTATTCATTATTTTCCAATCGCTTACTTTCTAAATACTTTCGACTGTGTTGATATGAATTAGTTGATCTAAATTGATATTAATGAGAAGAAAAAAAACATCCCGACGAGAAATCTTATACATCAATTATAGATAATTTCTTTAAGAAGGTTTAAATGGTGCCTTGTTAAAAATATTTTATAATTATTAACTCTCTAAAAAAAAATTTTCAAAATTTTTAATTAATAAAAAAAATTTTTTTTTTTAAACAAATTAAATAGGTGAGAAATGGAGACTTAGCATGGAGAGAAGCTAAACGTCAATTGAGAAAAGATCATAGATGGGAGCTCGCTGATAGCTTAGATCGCGAGGAAAAGGAGCGATTATTTAACGAACATATTGAGCAGCTTGGCCGTAAGAAACGTGACAAGTTCCGGGAGTTACTGGACGAAGTCGGCGCGTCTACTGAGCTCACGGCTTCGTGGAAGGATATCAAAAAATTACTCAAAGACGATCCTAGATATACTAAATTTTCATCTAGCGATCGGGTAAGTTGTTATAATTATATATTGTAATAATTATTTATTTATTTATTTAAAGAATAATGAACTCAACAGTTTTAAGCCAATTACAGAGTTCTATTACAATTATTGTACATATTACATAGAAGCTAGTATATATTATATTACAAAAAGTTTGGAAAATCCAAAAGTGCACGACTCATAATGCTCATTTAATTTTTAAATATTTAAAAAAAAAAAAAACACATAAGTCGTTCAAAATTAGTTGCCGAAAAAACAGCTGTACTAGGAAGATAATGCACAGGCGCCTTTGGTGGAATAAATGTACATAATATGTATAGATATTCCACCATCTATGTAAATTTTACATGGATATATATATATAGATATACAGTCTTCTGGCTTTTTTATTTTGTTAATTGTACATGAATGACACTGAATTACTTATCCATTTGCATTTGGTAACCTACAATTCTCCTAAAGAACTTATTAAAAAAAAATTTAACTTAATAGATGCATTTTTTCGATCGTAAAGCACTCTCTGATGCTTCGCATCATGAGTCGTGCAAAAATTTCACTATTCAAGTAGAATTTTTATAGAATTTATGAATCAGTACATTTATACGAATTGAATTCATAAAGCCTTGCGGTTATCGAAATATTTATACAATAATTTGATAATAAAGTGGCCAAAAAAGGTACACTGGCCACAAACGGTACTTCTACCCTATATAGAATTTACAATCACATTAACAAGTTCTTATGTTCCAATCCTCTAATTAAGTTGAATTTTGATTAAAAGTTTTTTTTTTTCCTTTTAGAAATGTGAAAAAGAATTCAAAGAGTACATTAAAGATAAATTAGTGGCTGCGAAAGCGGACTTCCGTGAGCTGCTGCAGGAAACAAAGTTAATAACTGACAAAACGTACAAAAAAGTCCAAGAAAACAGTGCATGTTTGACGGAGATAGAAGACATTCTGAAGAAAGACAGGAGATTTTTAGTGTTAGACGCCGCAGCAGCTGAACGCACGAGGTTACTTATGGGTTACCTTGAAGAACTGGCACGTAGAGGCCCACCACCGCCTCCTACAGCCTCGGAACCTTCTCGTAGACCTACGACCAAGTATGTTTATTTTTACATTTACTTTCATACCGAACATTTTTTACCGATGATTAATTTACTATTTATATTTTTATTGTTACAGCTAATCTACTTACAAAACTTCCAACTAAACACCAAATCACCAACTTTATATATATATATATATATATATATATATATATATATATATATATATATATATATATATATATATATAGATGAAAGTTTTGATTTCAAATGAATAAATAAATAAATAAATACGTTATTAAGTAAAGCCCACCATTGTCATGTAATTTTAGGTTCTTAATAATAATATTAATATTAATAATAATTTTTTTTTTACATTTATTTCCGAACTTAATATTTATGCTTTGCTCTTAATGATAATTAACGTATTTAATTTAATATTTAATTAAATTTTAAGAACACAAAATGCAGTCAAACTTGAAAACCTTGAGCCTGCATTCCCTTAAAGTTCCGCGAAGAATCCACCAGCAAACAGGATCCGGGAGGACATTAAAGGAAAAAAAAGAAGCCATTCCGTTATTTTTATGTCGACTGTAGTCTAGTCTAGCTCTACTCGGCAAGTAAACATTAACGGTAACCAGATCGAGCACAAAGACCACGTTTTCACTTGATTCACACGCCCAGTGGAATTTTCCAGCCTTTGAAAGTGAAAACCCTACTGCTATACTTAACTATTACCAGCATAATAATTAAGTAACAAAAAGAAGACTAAGAAGTAAAAGAGTTTGAGCAAAAAGAAAAAAAAATCCAGCGATAGGATGCAGGACAACTGGATGTCCTCGAGGAGGCCGTCGAAAAATGTGTGTTTAAAAATAAACACTGGAAAGGGTGAAGTCTTAGCAGCGTGGGTGAACGAACTTCCGTGCAATGGCAATGTATAATGTGCTTGTATCAAGTCCCAGCTCAGTTGCGCTCCAGGTCAGTCCAGGTTGTCCTTAACAGATAACCACACCAATGCAAGACGGAAAAGCAACTCTTAACTCGAGTCTTTAATATAAGAGGGATGCGGACACGCGACAATTTTTATTTTTTATTCAAGCGAACAAAACGAGCGGTCTCCCACTCACCTCCAGATGTAAGAAGCAAGAAGGTATTGTAAAAAGGCTGAACCAGTAAACGTCGGGCCCGCTTATGCCCCTTCTACTTATACTTTTATTTACTTGTTGGTCTTTTACTTATATATTATATTATTGTAGCTATACTGGTATATTGTATACCACACTGGTTTATACGCTCACCAACACTCTTACACCAACAATTCTGGTCCTGTTGGCGGCCTCGGAATACCTCTCGCAACAACGTGCCTGCATAGCTTCAACACTCGGTGGTATCCACGAGTGAAAGTAGGATTTTGCTTTCTACCTATCAGTTTATTTTGTACCAGTGACAAATATGTTGCTAGATCCAGTAAAATGCGTCGATTCTTCATTATTTTGTTTAATTACTCAAAATTAATAATTAGTTAAAGGGCAATTTTGAATATTTTAAGCTTGAGAAGAAATTTAAACATCAAAGTTTTTGTGTTGGAACACTGAAGTATGGTCGAGAGGTAAAATGCGTGAATAAAGTGGATTCATCGAGTGTTAAATTGATTGGACACCTTGGGCGGTGTATAAAATTATCTAAAATAAAGCCCAGGGTGGCTTTTTACATCAGCATTTTATCAGGCTGTGAATTATGAAGCTTATAATGCACTCAGATGTCATATTGCGAAATGTTACTTTGCTTCTTTTGTTATTTATTGTCGATACTCATGCGCAAGGTAATTTTTTAATTATAATTTTTCTATAATTATTGAGTAGGTGTTATGTACTAAGGATTATGAATTATGAGAAATGAATTATTTTGGACAAAGAATATCGTTGCTCGGATTGTATGAACTGGGTTACGTGTTAAAACGAAGGCCAGCTGAAAAGAGAGTGGCTCTCGTGTTATATTTATGCTGCAGGCCCCGATTTGCGAGCTTATTTCTCAATATTATTATTTTAAACGTTAGAAATTTAATTATTCTTCATTTTTAATAACATTATCATTAAAATATAATATTAATTGTTAAAGTGTGATGTCAAGATCTCTGTATATTTTTACATTATTTGCTGACCACCTTTTGGTCACGGCGACCAATGACCATACGGATTTATAAATGTAAGACTTATAAGTACATAGTTTACAGTTAGAAAGCACTTCCTGCTCGATATTTATGCTAATTTATGCGGTATATTTATTTTTAATAATCATTTTTTGTTGGTTATTATTACTGGAACTAATCATGTTTTTAAAGTCAAACTGTTTATATTTTTTTTTTATTTTTAATGAAGTAGTTTATGAACGTATGAATAAATTTACTTTTTTTTTTTCTTGGTAATAGTTTAGGTGTGAGGCTACACCGTTTTTTGAGCATAACAAATTGAAAAATTTATTTGTTAATTTTTTTTTTATTATGATAGATTTGGAAAATTATTTTGTTAATTATTTGTTTCATTCGAAATAACTAAAAAAAATTCCATCCTTGCCTTGTTTTAAAATTAAAATTTTTTAGATTAAAAATATAAAATTTAAAAAAAAAATCAATCACATTTTGGGTGTCATTGAGTTCGATTTTATCAATTTAAAAAAATTTTTAATCTGACAAATTAAAGTACCAAAAAAATTGTTTTTCTTTTTAAATTATTTTTGCCGCAGAATATAAAAAAAAAGTGTATTGATATTGAAAAATTTAATATTCAAAATTTATAAATTTTTTAAAAGATTATAAATATATTTAACTTATAAATATCGCGACATTTTTCTATGAGACTAAAGTCAACAGACATCTTAAAATTTTTTTGATTTTTATGACAGTTAAATTATCTTTGAAAAAATTAAGTAAGAAAAATTCCACATGTAGAAATTAAAAAAAAATTATAAGTTTGAATTTTCAAAATTATTTGTTTATCAGAATTAAATTTTTATAAAAATTACAAAAATTATCAGATGCCTGCTGATTTAATTATCATGACATTTTTTTAATTTTTTCAGTTTTTCATGCTCATTAAGAGAAAAAAAATAGTATAGCACTCTATAAATTAACTTTTTTTAAAATATCAATCAGATAAACAAGACACCTGTTTTAAAAATTTTTAAACTTCATAAAAAATATATATAAATGTGAAAATTAATTTAGCATATATTTAATAACATTAAGAATTTTATATCAAATAAATTATGCCAAAAAAAAAATATTAGCAAAAAAAAATTGACATGTAGAAATTTAAAAAAATAAAAAATGCAATTTTTTAAAAATAATTTTTTCGAACAAATTTTTTTATTAAACAAAATTAAAAAATTGTTAAGAGACGACTAACTTTAATGTCATTACATAAATATCAAATTGTGTAAACTTTTAATAAATAAAATTTGTGAATCCGTCATGACGAAGAATAACATAAATAAAAATATAAATTAGTCGATTTTTTAATAAATGTAATAATCAGGTTGATCAGACCACAAACGCAATATTGAGAATTATTTCACACTTTATTGCAACGTTTCATCGGACATCCCGACTTCTTCAGACAATCTAAAATACATGTATCATATAAATAAATTATTTCAATAAACCATGTCAAAATACAAATTGTTAAATAAGTCTTGAATTCATCATTACAATACATATAAAATAATACTATTTTTCATAAACAGATTACAAAATACAATCTAAATCCTTTTAATTACATAAAATTTGTAAAATTATTTAAATAAGTCAAAAAACGATGAAGCGCCACATCTCAAGAAGTATCAAAAATGACCATGACACTGAAATTAGAAAAAATCATAAATTAAAAAAATTTTTTATTTTACAGAAATCAGAACATGGAGTCGTTTATATCCAACGAATTCTGTTTATGGACAGAACCAAGCGGTAGCGCAATCTAATATTAATAGTAATAATAATAATAGCAATAATTATAGCAATATTAATATTAATAACAATAATAATAATAATAATAATAATAATAATAATGATAATAAAAAAAATAATGATCTGCGACCTGCAGAAGTAGACGTCAATGAAGAATATGACTATGAAGAGACTCCCGAGAGAGAAGAAGTTGAGACAAGAGAAATCCGTAAGTTGAATAACTTAATTACTATTTATTGTTCTTAATCTGAAAACAAAGTTATACATACATGTATATTTAAAAATTAAAGATTATGAAACAAAAGAGGAAGTTCCTGGTGACTACGAAGATGAATTTTACGATGATTATGATAATGCGACAAATTCTCAAGCGGCAGGTAAAATCCCACGGTTTTATTTAACTTTTATTTTCTTCCATTTATTGTTATTGCGCGTATCCGGTAGCGTCTTTTGACTTAATCAAGTCTTAAGACTCATACCGTGTAAAATAATGAATTTTATTAATAACTACCTTGTTAAATTCAAACCTTGATAATATCCGTGACATACTAAAAAATAGTGACGTATTAAAAAAATTTATAGATTAAAAAAAGGTAAACAATCTATTAATATATCAATTGATTTCAGAATATGACACATATGATGATGAATCAGCAAGCAAAGAAGCAATCCATAGTCATGAACAAGTTGTTCAGAGTAAAGAAGCAGTCAACAGTCAAGATGTAGTAGCTGAAAGTCAAGAACAGATAGTCAATGATGATAAAAAAATAAATTTAAATGTTTCTTCGCCTAATATTTATGATGACGATGAAAGCATTCTGATAGGCGAAGCAGTGGTGTCTGTTGTTACTACCAAGAGTGTTGTCAATGGTACGTACTCGGTACCAACAGCACCACCAATGACAACGGAACAAATGTCACCACCCCCGACAGCTAATTCATCTGCAGAAGCTGTTGAAGAGACAACAGAAGACGCGATGATCGTCGCTTCCGTTCAGACCAGTCGCAGCATTTCCGGAGCCAGGTATTTGCCTTTCAATGTCAACAATTACGACGCGGTTAGCAAAAATATTAATACTAATGAAGAAAACAAAGATGATTCTGATGATCATAATCAAGAAGATGACAGCAAAGTCAACAAAACAGTCGCCGAGTCGACGGAAAGTATAATCGACAAGCTGGATCGCGTGCAATCAGAACTTTCGAGTGGATTTCTCACCGGAGGATTCAGAACTGCTGGAAACGCTCTGCAGCTGGATGTCCTGAGTGAGCAGAGACCCACACGAAAAACTTACACGACGACTTCTACCAAAGCCCCGGTGATCAGCAAATTTGTTCCACGGCGTAAGTCTCCAGAGACTACTGAAGCTGCGAAGACTACGGAGAGTTTGGAGATTAAAGAAATGATGAATGTGGAAATGAATGATCAACCTGCTGACAAGCCCAAGCCTTTCCGAATACCCTGGCCGGGTTCTGCAAGAACTAGAGTCACTACCACAACAGAGCCCACAAGGAAGACCACCAGGAAACCGTTCAGCAAGGTCAGGGTAGAAGCTCAGGACATCAGCGCTTTCTTACCGGCGGGTTATAAAATCAAAAAAGAAGATCAGACCACTGAGAAGACTATTCTCAGTGATATACTTGCTAAGTCTAGTGTTAATATCTCGGCACTGCTGCCCAAAGACTTTAAAGTAGCCAGCAAGCCGGAGAACACTGAGATAACTAAGGAACTTCCTTTGCAGAATTTATTTGCAAAAAGCGTTGACATCAGCGCTTTCTTGCCTCCAGATTTCAAAAAAAATCCAACCAAGTCTGAGACATCCACGACGACAACTGGTACGCCGATACAAAAGAGCTTGCAAGAATTATTCTCAAAGTCTAGCGTTGATATTTCTGCTTTGCTACCTCCTGGTTTTAAAGAAAAAGAAAAAGTTGAAGAAGTTATTATGAGTACTACTGAAGCTAGTACTACTAGCAAAGGTATTAAGCTAGTGTTTCCCAGCAGACCTGGTGGTAGGAAAGCGATAGCCAAAACAGCGTCTACTAGTCGACCTGCTGACGCGCCAACTGCTGTTACTCCTAAAATTCAAAGGGGCTGGCCTGTTAGGGCTACTACGGAGTTTACTGGGTGGCCAACACCTTCGACTACCCCTATTTCTATTGAGAAATTGCTTGAAGCTGCCAGAACCGCGACTGCTACGTCTGATAATGTTTCAATTGTCACGTCGACTAGTGAACCTTCAACTACTTCGACTTCGACGACCACCACCACGACGATCCGACCTACTACTCCCGGACTCTGTGAAGAAGATTGTGAAGTTGCTGGTACTATTCGGATCATTGGTAATGCTACTTGGGTTCCGGAACTCCTGGATCGTAATACGAAAGAGTGGCAATTGTTGGCTGATGAAATTGAAAAAGAGGTTGGTTAGATTTATTTATACAGAAATTATTATTGCTATTTTTATCATTATTATTTTAATTTTTTAATTTTAAATTTTACACAAAATTTTACAAAAAAATCATTATCATGAATTTTTGAAAATTTTTATTTGATAATAATAACTAGCAACCTGCAGTCACTGTGTAACTGCCGATATTTACGGATTATAAATAAGAAAACTTTCGCTTAATGATTTTTTAGTAGATTTTATAAAAATCTAACTATTGCAGTCGTCCTCATGGCGCAACTTCTGAAAAATTAAGCCATTTTCTGACTCAGCTCGATAAACTGAGTCAGAAAATATCATTCGTTCAAAAGTTTATATATGTATGTATATACATATAACGCGGCTTGTCAGCATGATATCTCTTACAATTTCTAACCGATACTTCTCAAACTCAAAATGCTTTATCTATTAATAAAAACTAAGATTAAGTTCGAAAATGAGCTTAATCGGGTGAGTATTTTGGAAATGACAGGATTTTGAAATGTTGAAAATTGTAAAAATTGATGTTTTTACCACTTCAATTTGTATTGGTGTAATTACTGAACTTAATAAGATATTGAAATTCGGTAAGTTGCATCGTGAAGCTCTTTTATTAAGCTTCAATTTTCATTCCTTAGAAGTGGTAATAGCCTCAATATTACTTTTTTTAGAGTTCGTTTAATGAAACAGTTTTACTGTTGCAGCCGTTTTAGAATTATTGGCTGTATCATACACTGAGAACGAAAAGTGCTACTCTTGAGAAAATTTTCTTGTCACAAGAATATATATTTTTGATAATTTTCAAGAATATATTTTCTTGTCTTAAGAATTGATCGAATTAATCCAATTATTTTTTGTTTAATTCAAGTGAATCTATTCATTTGTTAATCTATCTAAATTAAGGCCAATATTTTATTATTATGATAGGTATTGATATTCTTTTGTCAAAAAACCAAAATTTATTTTAAACGATTCTTGAGCTAAGAAATTTTTTTCTGGGCAACAAAATTTTTTTTCTCAGTGTAGTATAAACATGATATAGATTCAATAATCATGATATTGATCAGTCTTTCGTGTTATGTATTCGGGTAGGTCGTCAGTAAATATGTCACAAATAAGTTCTAAATATTTTTTTCTTCAATTAAAATTTCATCCGGTTTTAAAATTCGGATTAACTTAGAAACTGCCGTTTCTAAGCAGTCACTTAAAATTTGGACATTGATAAATAAAATCTTACAATTTTCAAAATTATTTGATTAATATTCGAAAAACTTTTTACTTTACAAGATAATTTTTTGAACAAAATTAGTTCTAAATAGTTTTAAATTCATAATTAAAATTTTTTTTTAATCAATGAATTAAGTTATATATTGTTATTATTTTATAAGAAAAAAATTTTCTTTATTTGAGAAATCTACTTCCATTTCGGCTACCGAATGGCCTTTTTTTGATATTTATAACCACACTATACATAGTTTAGGTACTTTTGAAATAAATTAAAAGAAAATAGTGCTATGAAAGGGTAAATTAAAAATAATTTCATGGGCAAAAACTATTCAAAACTCCTCCAAAAAATTGACTATTATTAAAAAATATATAAAACCTTTAAAAGGTACAAATTCAAGGCAAGACCTTTCCAATGATTCTAAATTTGATTAAAACAACTAATTTTATTATATAATAGTAATAAATTTTAATAAAATTATCATTATTATTTATAATTATAATTATAATAATTTACAGATGAACTTGGTGTTCCTAAAGTCTGCGATCTTGAGAAAATGGTACAAAAATATACGCATCGACGCTTTTAGCCAGGGAAGCATTTTGGTAGACTATTTTGTAGAACTCCAAGATTTGAGCCAAAAGATAAATACTCAGGAGTTGAAAGTGTTGTTCCACGACTCGCTGAGAGCTTATAATGCTCATAAATGGAACGAGACGAAGATAAACAAAGGTCCAGTGAGATTGGGAAACTTTGTAATTGATCCCAAGTCAACTGACTTTGTAGTGATACCCCGAGTTACCTTGCCGCAGCAAATTGAGAGGGACGACAGACTGATTCCACAGTGGGCTATTGCTGTTATTGTTATTGGTGTTGGTGGTTTATTGTTTATTATTGTTTTTGGAGTCTCTGTTGTGAGTCTTAATAATTATCTCACTAGAAAAAAAAAAAAAAAAAAAAAAAAAAAAGTTCCATTAATTAAAATTAAAATAAATAAATTTATAGCTCTTAAATCGGCAAAATGCATCGAAGTTGAGGCCACCAGCATCCGGAATGTACGGAGAAGAAGCAGCTAAAAATATAATACACTCAAGTCATGTAGCGTCCTCCCATAGATCATCGCACGAGTATCCGAAGTCGGAAATTTCAACGATCTGGAACGAGCCCGAAGCATGGAAGGAAAAATCCTTTGAGTCAAATTCAAATAAGGTAACATAACAAATCTTTTGTAATTGCATCACCTGGGTCAATTGCATAAAATGAATTGCTAAAAAAATTGAATGAAAGAGAATAGAATTAGTAATTAAATTTTTTATGGAACTTGCAAAATATTTTTTAGATTTTAATGGACGGTATCGTGCCTGACAATGAGAAATACAATGTCTATGACAGCTGGAGATCTGACTGGAACGGTTATTACTATCAGCCATCTCACACAAGCAGCAAGTTCGCCGGTTACGAAAGTACTGCTAATTTTTCACGCCATCCGCCCGATTACGACACTAATTTTTAATGAACCGTTTGTCTAAAAAATATAAAAAATTAACATACTATAATTATTTATTTTTTTTTTTTAACTCAATTTATAAATTACCTTTCACTCTAATTAAGTAAAAAAAATATACATTTAATTTACAATTTATATTTAATTATTTTCGGTAAGATTTTTTTTTAAAAGATCAACAACTTTGCGATACAAAAACGAGTGTTTACTTGCTGGTTTGCATATCGACAAATGATCCTGAGGTATTTCATAAAATTCGCCTACTTCTGGGTCCGCTGATTTTGGCAACACGAATTGAATTTGCAGAGGTACTTTCATCGCACTTACAAACGTCGGTTTTGTTTCACTGAAGCTCACTATTTCCATTTTGTACTTTTCAAGCATTGTTTTAAATTCCTGGTGAAGTTTCAGAAGCTGTGGTGATTCTAAAATTATTTTTACAATTAATTAATTATAAATAATTTAATAAATACAGACGAAGATAACTAATTTCTAACAAGCTACCTTCTCTTAGCTCTTGAACTTCAATGGAAGGCCACAGAAGCATCTGCGTAGTCTGTTTAAGCGCCGCAACGTGAGATCCACGGTGAGGAGTGCTATAAAAAATAATTCCTTTGGTATTATCACAGAGGTGATGCTTATCGCCAGTCTTTGATTCTTCAACAAGCATTTTCTTCACCAATAAACCTCCCATTGAATGACAGACCCAAATAATGGGACGTTTTCCCACGCCAGCAGTGACTAGTTTCTTGGTAAACTCTAGGCTTCTTTCACTTATCGTACTTCTGCAATTATTTATTTATTTATTAATTAAAATTTACGAGCAATTAAATTGTAAGTTTTAAGTGATAATTTACTTTAAAACTTCTATTGGACATGGAAGACTCCATAAAGATAAACTAGTATCGTAATTAATTCCAATTACGCGGATTGATGGCACGTCTTTAGGTAACCAGTCTTTTGGCCAACACTCTGTTCTTGTTAAATCAATTCCTTGGTATTCAGTACAAATTTCATTACTGGAAAAATTTATTTAATATGTTAAGATTACAAAAAAAAATAAACATATTTTCAAATAAAGTTTGGCAAATCCAAAAGTGCACAACTCATAATGCTCATTTATTCAATAAATAAAAAAAAAAAATAGTTAATGTTTTGAAAAAATAATTTTTTAAATTTTATTTTAAATATTACCTTACTATTTTTTATGTAAATATTACTTTTGCAATTTGCTATTTTTTTTTTTTTTTTTTTTTTTTATTACTTTTAAATAAATATACAAACACTCATGTGTATTTTTTTTTTTCATTAATAACGATTAAACAACACTAAGTAAGATGACCATTTGTAATAACAATCTCCGTAAAGTGGATCTGAAGCTAATAAAAAAAAAAAAACTGATTGAATTCGTGAATTTTTACGCAAGTTATCGTGTTTCAAACGGAAAATGTGCTGATTGACAGGAATTTTCTTTTAACTATTTTGATATTTTTTTCTGGTTCTATTATTTTAAATTGATTTTTACCAGTGACAGAATTAATCTATATTATTAAGAGAATAAGAAAAATTTAGTGTCCACGATAATCATATCATAAAATCGGTATTTTTAGTGTAATTTAGAGTCATTGCAAAGGTCTTAACTTGAATTTGTGCCTCTTCAAGGTTTCATATCATTCTCACCAATAGTCAATTTATGATGATAAGTATTGACTGCATTCGAAAATTCTCTATTTCTAGATACATAATTAAGAAATGACCTTGTATCTTGTGAACAATAGACATTTTTAAAGATATAAGCTCATCCCGATGTTACACTCATCGAGACCTTTCAATTGAGTACTCACATCAATTTTTCATATATTTACTCATATGAAAGCTCTTGATGAGTGTAACATCGGGATGATCTTATATCTTTAAAAACGTCAATGTTTAAGAAAGTAAAGTACAATTTAACAAAAGTCATTATTTAATAACGCAAAATTTAACTTATTTATAGTTTACAAGTCACGACAGTCACATAGTGACTGCAAGGTTACTAGTCTCCATTAAATAATCAATCGAATGATGCGCAAATTAATTAGACTACGTGGATTACCAATCGTGTAATTAATTAAATAGTTGCGAAATCGAAGCAAAACAAATTTTTCGATCGTAAAGCACTCTCTGATGCTTCGCATCATGAGCCGTGCAATTTTTAGAAACCGAACATAATAATTAATTACCCAGGGCAAGTAAATGGCCCAGCTGCAAGTGAATTCATTGAAACTGGACAATCATCTAATATCACTTCATAATCATGACCTATTTTTTTCCAGTCTCTCACTTGTAAATCACGAGCTAAGTCTTCAAAAAATTCCTGAGGGTATTCTTTAACTATATTGATCAATGAATCTTCATTATCATTTTTCGTAGAATCTAAAAAGTAAATTTTTCACTTAAACTATCACTGGCATCGATTCATAAAACTATTTCATTGAAAAATAATTGACAAACCTACGAATTTAAGTGTCAAATCAGGATCTCGCTGTCTCCAAGAAATAAAAATTCCACCAAGCAGTCCATGAATAAAAATGACATCAATCTTGGCCTTGGACCTGGTTCTATTCATCGGATGCAGTAGATAAATTCTTCTGGGAAATTTCTCTCCATTATTAACATCGACGTCCATATTAAACAAAGCTCTCGCAGCGGGTCCAGCGAGTCTGATGTCTTTGTGTCGCGACCAGGCAGCAAGAACTCCGATCCAGCCTGAGCGAAAGATATCATCCACCAGCTCGGTATACAATGACAAATTGGATATTATTTTAGCCAGCAAAATACACACGTCTACATTGTCATTGAGCTTCTTTTTGACTTCCATCAAAACTGACAGTCCTCGCGCGTTCGCAAGGTCTCGGCTGAACTGTTCGATTGCCGTGTGATGATAAATAGCTTTAATGCACTGGGTCAGTAACTGCTCGTCCCAACTTATCGTGGGTGTTGCGGTGAAATCAATGCTGGATAACTCGTGATCAAACTCTAAATTTTTCTGAAAATTATAGATTCATTTATTTAACTTAAAAAAATTTTTTTTTACGACAAAATTTAATTAGTATATTATATCAATAAAACAGTTTTATTATTGTAGCAAAACCCTATAATTAATTCAGCTAAACTGTTTAGCTGAATTAACAAGTCGATTGGTTGAACCAACTAGCTTCTTTCAAAGGGATAAATATTTTTTTTTGTTTAACAAAAAATATTTTATTGCAGTAGTATTAACTAGCTAAATGGTCTAAAAAATTTTGTTTTTGAACTCGCTAAATAATTTTGTTAAAATTACGAATAGTAACAAAAACAAATTTATTTTTCAAGGCAACGAAATAAATTCTGTTATTTTAACAAAGTCAGCTAAGTAATACTAACTAAATAATTTAGTTGTAACAACAAACAGATATTTTTATTTCAACAAAATGATTGTTGTTAAGGTAGTTGTTCTGGTTAAGGCATACCGTCAGAAAATTCTAAATTTTTGTATACTTATTAAGGACATGATGATATAATTACCCTTAAAATTTAAAGTCGATTGACCACCTATAACCCGAGATGAATTCAATTAAAAATTGGATATTTAACATTGATTGCATACGCTCTCTGCAGTTCTTTACCAGTTTCTCAGTTATAAAAAAAAACTAACTGTCAGAAACTTTCAAAAAATTGACAGTCTTTTAATGTATTTGTTGTGAGTTTAAAAAAAAATTTTTGATCGTCTAATTATTCATAAATAACGGATTAAAATTCAACAATTTATGAAAAAGTATATATCTACGGAGTCAGACAGAAACAATTGTATGGGTTGCGTCTCCACGGGTACAGTCTTGCGTAAAAATGATGGATTACTTAGCTACAAGCTCATATACTTTTGCGGCGCGTATAATCTCTAATTTTTTGACAATATTGTATCATGACAACTACCTTAACAAAAAATATTTTGTTACAGTAACATTAACTAGTTAGTTGGTCTAAAAAATTTTATTGTTGAACTCACTAAATAATTTTGTTAAAATTATGAATAGTAACAAAAACAAATTTATTGTTTCAAGGTAACAAATAAATTCTGTTATTTTAACAAAATCAGCTAAGTAATGCTAACTAAATAATTTAGTTGTAATAACAAACAGACATTTTTATTCCAACAAAATGATTGTTGTTAAGACTACAGATTGATTAAGCAGTATTACAAACTGATGAAAATTAATTTAGCAGATAGCTGACAATTTTAAGAATTTTTGTAATAAATAATTTATAACAAAAAAATTATTAAAAAACTTGACATTTAGAAATTGTAAAAAACTAAAAATGCAATTTTTAAAAAATGATTTTTTGGAACAAATTTATTTGCTGAAGAAAATTGAATAATTGTCAAGTGACAACTAACTTTAATGTCATTACAAACTGATTTGTTATTGCAACTTGGTTCACTTTGTTAGAACAACTAATCAAATAATTACCATACCTAAACTAATTTGTTACCACAACATATTAAACTATCTGACTAAACATATTACACTTACCCGAGAACTGTAAAATTTCTTGCTAATAAACTGCGACAGACACGAATGACTAGACTGACAAAGCTTGTCCATATCAACAAGAAGTTGGTGCAACTGGTCAATTATTTCGTACAGTTTTTTATCGACCCAATGATGAGGCGGCTTGAGAAAAAGCCGTAGGTCCGAGTCAGCGATCCTCGCGAGAGCCACCGCCGTTCTTGAATCCATCATTTGAGCTATCTGTTGACAGACCCAGGGTTGGAGATGCTTCATAGCTCCTAGATCATGAACAGCGCGTGTTCGTGTATACTTGCTTCCATGCTTCGCGACATTTAAGTATCTGTACGCGATTGATTGATTGATTGATTTCCACCACCTGGTCACAATACCTAAAAGACTTGTTCCCTTACCTTTGACTGGATCGTCACTATTGCAGATAAAAATATCTGCGTTTTAAATTGTACATTTTTTATAATTAGATAAATTAATAAAATTTATTAATTGAAATTAATGAAAAATATGGCCGGTTAAAATACCTTCTTGATGAGAGTCTAAATAAATATACTGAGCTTGAGTATGTTCTAGATTTAGCACATTGGTAGCGACGGTTGATCGTAGGACTTGTGATGTCTCTCGTACTTGGTAGACAAACCAGGAGCCACTAAAAAATTTATTTTTATTAATTCTAGAATTATTAATTTTATGATACTGAAATTGAGAGACATCTGAGAATTTTTAACAAATAAATTAGAGCAAAAAAAATTTATTTAAAAACTTTCATTTTTGTAAACTCCAAAAAATTATAAATGCAATGTTTTAAAAATAGTTTTCGACAATTAAAATTAATTTAGCAGTTATTTGATCATTTTTATCAAATAAATTATGGCGAAAAAATGAGAAAAAAATAAAAAAAAAATTAAAAATCCAATTTTCTAAAAATAATTTTTTGGACCAAATTTGTTTGTTAAATAAAAAATAAAAAATTGTCAAGTGACTGCTAACTTTAAACTCATTTTTCTAGATCTGGTTTATTTTTCAGAAAAAATAAAAAAATTGTCAAGTGTCTGTTAATTTTAATGTCATATAAAATCTAATGAATATTTTTTACGTACCCAAAGATAACGATGCATGCACCAAGTGATTTGAAATAGTAAACATACTTAAAATATGATTTAATTGCCATGGTTAAGACATTTCACGTGTGACACTACATCATTTCATTATTAAAATAACTGTTTAGTCAAGTTTATTTGTTTAGTTAAGTCATTAATTGGCAGTGAGAATTATCAAAATGTTAGATCAAGGTGATTAACACATATAACTAATGTTTACTGTTTACTTGTAATTTTTTTATATAAAAAAGGGGTATGTGTATATTATAAATAAATACGAGTTGACAAGTGTCGCTGTCAGTAAGTAAAATTACCGATAAGGCAGTAATCATTTAGTCGGTAAGAAATATTCCTTTTACACTTTCTAATTCTAATTTTTAAAAAACCACACCAAGTAAAATGGCTCCGTTAAGTCTTGCGAAACATATATTTTATTTTTATAATCATAATAATTACTGAAAATACTCGTGACATATGTGATTAACTTTATCACAACCATTACTATTTATTTACTTTCTAGACAATGTCCTTGATGTAATCCGTGTTAATTAGTTCCGAGATTATAATTGTCGCGATCGATGTTTTTATGAACATTTTAGTTCCTTCATTTTCTTTGTTTGTTTTCATCCTCTTCCGTTTTTTAACTGTGCAAGTATTTTTCGGTGATTTTGATAATTAAGTAGTAATATATTAATTGTTAAATAATTAATCATGGCCGATAGTATAAAAGAAACGCACGAGATCCGTGAGTATTTTTTTTTTGAGGTTATTTTTCTAATCTAATGGAAAATTACATTGTTTTTTTTTTTATATTTTAATTAAAAAATAACTGGAAAAATCATGTTGATAAAATCAGCAAACACTTGACTGTTTTTAGGTTTTACATGAATAATTATGACAATATTTTTAAAAAAGTTTATTCATAGTTTTTTAAAATTTTCTACAAGTGAAATTTTTTTAAATTTTCTTTAATGTAATCTACTTAATAATAAAAATTCTTAAAATTGTCATATGTTTGTTGATTTCAGTATCATTAAGAATAAACAAATTTTTATTTGTATAACGTACTTACTAAAATAAAAAATTTGTTTTAGAAGGAACAATGAAGAGTTTGACAAATGGTGGCAATGGTTCTGACAGTGATATGAAATTGGAACCATCAAGTCCAACAGAACGATATGTTTTTTCAAGATGTAATAGTACTGGTTCATTACACACACCGTCGTCATCAGCACATAATACTGGTAAATATTGAATCATTATTTATTTTAAATTCTCAGATTAATTTAAGGAAGTCCTTTCGCTCCAGTTGAGTCATAACAATTGTAGTAGTAAATTTTCAATAAATTAAAATACAAAACCCATAAAAATTCCTAAAATTAAAAAATAAATAGTATATGAGGCATTAATCGTTGAAATTTTGAAAATTAAAAAAAAAATAGTTAAATACAAAAATTAATTTGACTGTTGTGAATCAGCTGTTAGTAACCTGTCCGTGATTTGGCAACGCTTTATTTCGGTTGTTTACATTTTTATTTGCACAATATAACCTTAACCGTGTTTAACTTTTTGCAGTCAGTGTAAATAAATAAATTAATTAAAAATGTTTAGTCACAAAACCATAACATTCTAATTTCTCATGGCAGGAATGCTAGTATTTTTTAATTATTGTTTTATTTTTCAATTATGAATTATGAAAATTTGTTAACAATAAATTAACTAATAAGTATGCATGAAAAACATAAGCGCGTTAAAGTTTAGTTTGAATTTATTGAATGGTCTGAAGCTCGCGCGCTACGCAACGTTGCCAAATCTTTTGACTCCATTTTATAGTAGGTAACTTGAGAATTTTTTGTGATTTTTAAATATTAATTTGTCAATAAATATCTCGGTAACTGATATATTTTACTGCAAAAAAAGAAACCTGAATATTTCGAAAATCTGATTTTTAGTTTTTTTTTACTTCATCTAATCCATGACTGATAGTATAATTCGAGAAATACTGCAAACGTCTGATTTTCTCGTAAGACTCTGAACAAATACTAACATTTAAAAATTTTATTTTTTCAAAAATTTGTCCGGTAAAGTATAATTTAAACCTCACTATAAGATAAATAAGGACCTTAACTATTAGAAAAAAATTAAATTTACTCATAATCTAATATTTTTTATTTTACATTGGCGGCGAAAGGACCTCCTTAAATACTTTTAAAACTCACATTGTTTTGTTCTAAAAAAAAAAAATAAATAATCTATACTTCTATAAGGTAAAAGACCCCACTAGTGGCACCTTTAACCCCTATTAGTGGCAATTTTTCTTTCAATGAAAAAATGTTCTACTTGGAATAAAAATAAAAAATTTTTTTGATCTAAAGGTCTTAAAGATTAGAAATAATATATTTTTTATTGAAATTAATGATTTCATCAATTAAATAAGTACCAAAATCAAAGAAAGTGTCAGTAATGGGGTCCCCGTCACTAATGGGGTCTTTTACCCTACTAATATTATAAAGAGGAAAGATTTAATTGTTTGTTTGTTTGTTGGTTTTGCATTGAATAGGCTCCGAATAAAAACTATTGAACCGATTTGAAAAATTCTTTTACTGTTGGGAAACTACACTATCCCCGGGTGACAGGCCATATTATATTAATAAAAAAATTAAAGATCCTGACTAAAACTCCAATCATTAAACAAAACAAAAGTTCATTAAAATAATAATATTCAAAATTTCTTTATAATTTTCTTTTTTTAGTAACCTGATGCAAATAGAAGGGTTTATTAAATACCCGTGCGAAGCCGGGGCGGGCTGCTTTATATAATAAAATTCTACTTTTTATATTGCTTACTAGTCAATCGCCCGCTTCGCTTAACTCGAGTTGAAATTTGTTTATTTTTAGTAAAACAATTTTTTAACTTTGCTTCAGTATTTACCCTTAATTATGTTCTTAAAGAATTTTGTAAACTATTTATAATTTTTTATTTGCAAGGACAAATGCTGTCAATATCATCAAAATGTTTTATAAGTAGATCTTTAAAAATAAATATTATTTTTAGTTTTGTATATTTACATCTCTATAGCCGTAATTAAGATTCTATTGAGCTTGGAAAATTTTTAATTAGTTTATTTAGTTAAAGAAAATTACTAAAGAAAGGATTTGTAATAAAAAGTTATTATTTTTTTCAACTAAAAAAATATATCGAAAAAATATTATCAACTTAAAACATTATCTGAGAAACGATAAATTTTATGAAATTAATTAGATGTCTATTGGTTTAATAGTTTTTTTCAGTTAGGCATGTCTAAAAAAGGTCTGGCCATTTATTAGCATAGATAAAGATTATTTAAGATATATATTTAGTTTATTTAAATGATAGCTTATCCAAAAATTGAAATACTATTATAAAAACTCATGAAAATGCTTGCTTAATTTTAGCTTGATATTTTAAATAAACTTTCAAAATTATTAATTATTTTAATTTTATTTCATATTAAATGAAATATCATTCAAGAAATAAATGTTAACTCAAATAAATATTAAATAAATCATTGACTTTTAATTTGAATTTTTATTTTAAACAAATGAAAATTAAAAAGAACGAATTTATGATTAAATTTTATATTTCATGTAAATAATTAAGATTAGATTGAAATTTTTGAATTAAAACCAAAATTAATTCCAGAAGATGAAGACAGCGATAACAAAAACTCGACAATAAGCTACAAAGAGCGTCGCCGAGAAGCTCACACCCAAGCCGAGCAAAAAAGACGTGACGCGATAAAAAAAGGGTACGACTCCCTTCAAGACTTGGTTCCATCATGCCAACACTCAGACTCATCCGGCTACAAGCTTTCCAAAGCGACGGTGTTACAGAAGTCTATCGACTACATTCAGTTTCTGCTGCAGCAAAAAAAGAAGCAGGAAGAGGAACGCAATGCGCTGCGCAAAGAGGTTCTGGCTTTACGTATCATGGAGGCTAATTACGAACAGATAGTCAAAGCTCACCAGACTCAGCCGAACCACACCGAGATGCGAGTGTCCGATGAAACTAAGTTCCAAGTTGTAAGGACATAAATTGAATATTAATTTAACATCAAGAGATTTAATATTAAATTTACTTAATTAACGGTCTGTAATTAGTTTCAGAGTATAATGGATCAATTATTCCAAAGCTTTAATCACATTTCAGTTGCTAACTTTAATGAATTATCGGGTTCTGTCTTCAGTTGGTTAGAGGAGCACTGCAAACCTCAAGTAATTTTTTTTATTAATTTCAAATAATTTTTTTTTATCGTTTTATTGATTTATTGATTTTTTAATTTTTTTTTTTCTTTCAGACATTACATGAGGTTGTGCGTTCAGTACTCCAACAATTACACAACCGAATTAGCTAGTCGTTTACTGAAATCATATATTTACTTTTACTATTAATCTTCCAAAATTAATTAATTTTTTAATTAATTAATTAATCAATCAAATAATTGCCTTAGTGGCTGGAATAAAAGTTACCAATAAAAATATCATAGTGATGATTAAATAACTATCAGGGTGCGGATTTTACGCCGCTAGAAATAAGAACAAGTCAATTATAATATTTAACTATTAAACTAAATTGGGAAACAATTAAGTGTATTTATGTACAAAAAATATATCTATATCTATAAATATATAGTTTAAATATTGTTAATAATTTGATTTATTATTTCAGTACAGTTTTATTTATAAATAGCTTGGAAAGTATCAGATGTTTTCAGTCTCCGTAGGCATGCTTTCGCCTTGGGTGATATCGTTCAGCTGAATCATGTTGTTCATATGAATCATGTCGTGTCGGTTTTGTCCAAGTTCTCCAGAGCCTCCTGGACTTCTGCATACGCGACGGCGTTTAGCGCGATCGACCCTTTGGCAACACAGGTCGCGGAATATACACGCGTAGCAAGTTAGTAAGGCTGTTATCATTAATCCACCAATTATAAGGATTATTACCAATGATATTGATAACTCTTCGTCCATTGTTCTTATTTTTTTTTAACGATTTCCTGGAAATAATTAGAGTTTAAGGTTAGTGGTTTTTAGATTTGTTTGAAAAATGTAGTGTTGATAAAAAAAATTATATTTTTGTGATGTACGTGTATTTAAATAGCCTGAAAAAATTAACTTCATTCAAGAGATATATTTTTGATCCAAGAAAATCATTTTGAAGAGTTTGATTATCGTGAATCAAGATAAAAATTCTTGAACTGAGAAATTTTTCCTGGTTTAAGGTAGTTGTCATGGTCCAATATTGTCAAAAAATTAGAGATTATACGCGCCGTAAAAGTATATGAGCTTGTAACTAAATAATCCATAATTTTTACGCAAGACTGTACCGTAGAGACGCAACCCATACAATTGTTCCTGTTCGACTCCGTAGATATATACTTTTTCATAAATTGTTGAATTTTAATCCGTTATTTATGAATAATTAGACGATCAAAAATTAAAAAAAATTTTTTTTTTAAACTCACAACAAATACATTAAAAGACTGTCAATTTTTTGAAAGTTTCTGACAGTTAGTTTTTTTTTATAACTGAGAAACTGGTAAAGAACTGCAGAGAGCGTATGCAATCAATGTTAAATATCCAATTTTTAATTGAATTTATCTCGGGTTATAGGTGGTCAATCGACTTCAAATTTTAAAGATAATTGTATCATCATGTCCTTAATAAGTATACAAAAATTTAGAAATTTCTCTCGGTATGCCTTAACCACGACAACTACCTTAAGTAAATTTTACTTGATTCGAGAATTTTTTTTTTTTTTTTATCAAGATAAATTTTTTTTTGTCGAAAATTTTAAACATCTTTCTTTCAAAGTCAGTGAGAGTGAATCAAAAACGGTTAATAAGATCAGTTTCTAATTTTCACATAATTTTCTTGACCATATTTTTCAATAATTTATCCAAAAATTATTACTTCCATAAATATTTTATATTTTCCTAAATAATTGAAGGCAAAAATTTTCATTGAATGTAGAAAATGTTTTTATGAAGCCGTCATTTTGTTGAAAATATATTTTTTGATAATTCCTTCAATTAATCATTATATAATATTTTATATTAACGAAATTTTTTTTGATTTTTGAATTTCAATGATTCTAACTGAAGATATCGCACTCTCTTTTCTAGAAAAATTATCGGAAATAATCTACAAGAGCTAGGAAAATCATTACTTTAAAAGAAAAAAAAAAACCTAATAAAGTTAAAAGGCATTTTTATACTTCAATTTTCATATTAATCAGTTGAAAAGCCTTTCAAGAAAAAACAATTAAAAAATCATTAAGATTATTAAGAATTAATTATGAAAGAACAATAACCAAGCTTATAATTTATTTAAATATAACACCATAAAATTTATGAACCGAGAAGTTGATGGAGCTTACGTAATTCATAAATACGAGTAAACTCTTAAAATTATATTTACCGAATACAAGGGTTTCATTCTCTCATTCGTATAAAATCCCTTTAAAATTTTATATGACCTAGATTTATCAGATCCCATTCCACCATATTTATCTTTTATTTTCATTCTCTCTTTTTTATAAATAAATAATTACAAACGTTAATACCATTGAATGGAACAAAACATTACACAATCCCTTTAGTTATTTTGATTGACTTTAAACGAGATTATGTTATCAAACGTTTTTCTCATTTATAAATTGGTCGAGAAAAGTAGAAAATAAAAAGTAAAATTTTTCCAATCTAAATGAAATGGAAGGAATAAATGAGACTGTGAAAAATAAATTACGCTAGTAGAGAATAGTATGTGGATCTACTTTATTTTATATTTATTCTCGTCTGTTGGTGACGTTGACTTTTTACTTGTCGTCAATGTTTTTGTCTTTATTATTCGATAAAAAAAAGTCAGGGTAAACTATAACTCATAGGATATATTTTTTATTTTATCGTTACTACCTCAACGTGCCTTTTTTATTTATTTGAACTCTTCTTCTTCTTAAAAAGAAATGCGTGTCCTCTGGCCGTTAAAAATGAGACATTACACGAATCCGTTTTTATCTTGCCATAATTTTTTCCTTGCTTTGCCTTTTTTTTTTCTTCACTCAATCATTTTATTTTCTGTCTTAAACTTGAATGTTATTAGACTTGAGTTGTTACTTATTTTATTTTTACGCTTAATGTAATATTAAATTTACCGAATACCAGTGAACAGGCGATTAGAAGATTAAATATTTATTTTGTATTTTCTTACCTAAAGAATTTTTTTTTTTTTGATAACATTAAATTTTATATAAAGCATTCCAACTGTTGACTAGAATAAATATTTTTTTTCATAGATGTGACGTATATAAAAGTTGAGAAAAATGTTAGAATATATCCAAAAATAGCCTCATGAGAGTACGGAAAAAGTTTTATCGTGCTTACGTGATACTCTGAGAAAAGGGCAAGTGAAATTATTCACCAGGGCGTATCATTCGATTTTCCAAACTGAAAATTTTCTTTGCACCATTTTTATTTCCTCCGATTTCTTGCTTTATTCAGAAACCTTGAACAGATAAAAAAATTTTTTAGATTTCTAATATAATAATAATGAATTAAAAAATTTTTTCATTATTATTATTTCAATATTTTAAAATGAAATTTTGCTATTAATTAAAAAAAATAATTATTAAGGATTTGTCGAAATTTTTATTTTAGCAACCTTGCAATTACTATATGACTGCCGTGACTTGTAAACTATAAATAAATAAAATTTTGCTTCATTAAATAATGACTTTTGTTAAATTGCACTGTACTATCTCAACTATTGACTTTTTTAAAGATATAAGCTCATCCCGATGTTACACTCATCAAGACGGCTGCCCAATTTTAAAACACAGTAACTGCAAAATTTTTATACCTGATTTTTTTTAGTATTGCTGCATTTTTTATAACTTTTAGACCTTAATTTCAAGTGTTTTTTCTTAAAAATATTTATATTCAAGTATTTTCTATTCATAAATTAAATTTTTTATTAATTTGACACGCAAACTTTTTATTAATAAGAAAAATTTTTAAAAATCTTAAAATTGTCAGTTACTGTGTTTTGAAATTGGGCAACCGAAGAGCTTTCGATTGAGTACCCACTTGCATTTTGATATATTTTTCATATATATATACAAATATATGAAAAATTGATGTAGGTCCTCAAAGGAAAGGTCTCGATGAGTGTGATGTCGGAGAGAGCTTACATCTTTAAAAATGTCAATAGTTCACAAGATACAAGGTCATTTCTTAATTATGTATCTAGAGATAGAGTATTTTCGAATGCCGCCTAAATACTTATCATAATAAATTGACTATCGATGAGAATGATAATAAATCTTGAAAAGGCACAAATTTAAGTCAAGACCTTTACAATGACACTAAATTTCACTAAAAAAACCGATTTTATCATATGACTATCCTGGATTCAAAATTTTTCTTATTCTCTTATAATAGTATAGATAATAATAATAATAATAATAATAATAATAATAATAATAATAATAATAATAATAATAATAATAATAATAATAATAATAATAATAAATTGAATAATAATTAATTAAATAAAATAGTATCTAGATAGAAAGATGATAAAATTAATTGAAAAGTTCAGTAGGCAATTAAAGAACTATCAAGTTCCCCGTAAACTTGAACCCAGTTTGCCAATAATTATCGAATAGATTCTCGTCCATCTTGAGTGGCTGAAATCCTGTACTATCTCGACCTCTCTGGTCTTTCCCAACCCCATACTATCTCTTTAAAACTCTATTCTACTTTGCCTAAAATAAAGCCTTCACTCGTGATATTGACGACCGAAATCCAATACTTAAAAAAAAAAAGCATAAAGTTTAAACTCTATAGATTAATAATTAATCGAGCGTTGAAACAGATTACAAATTGTACCAACTATTTTGTCCTCGAGATAATTTGCGTTAATTATTATCAGGCATTTATGCGAATTAGTTTGAAAGCAGTTAGGATTGACGAGGACGTAAAAGCTCTTGGCATTGAATCCATTTGAATCTATGCTTCTATTCATGGTAGCTTAATTTAATTGCTTATTAACGTCGGTGAATTCGTGCGGGATGGGTTGGATTACTGAATAATTCATACTTGAAAATCTTAATTGATGAATTATTTTGCATCGTTATGGGAGTCCATTAAAATTAGATAAAATTAAGTTAGTATTAATTAATTTTTAATTTTTTTTTCTTTATCAAACTGCCAGAATTATATTATACCATTAAATCTACATTTGTAAAATTATATTAAGCTAACTGAAATGTTCATAATTGATAAATGATAATTGGCAATTAATATCGGCTTTATATCATTATTGAAACACAAATACTTTGTCACTTTTAATTAAAATGAAATATGATATCTATAAATCAAGCGAATAAATAAAAAAAAATTTTATGTTATTTTTTTATGAAAAACTGCCGACTTGCGTGTGCGAAAAATAATGTTCCATTAGTTTTAGAGTAACTTGATGTTGTAACGGTACTAGTAAACCCGATGGGAAATATATACATCTATATAATATGATACATGGCGTAATATAAAATATGTGTATTGATTATGCATTGACTACACGGAAAATATAAATTTTACATTATTTCTCGCTTTGTATTGGAAAATATTTTTGACTATTGTGATTATTTGGACTCATAAAATATTGAACTTTTATAAATTTTTGTGACGTAAATATTTATTAAATTTTTCCTATAATTAATTTAAACAAATTAATTTAAAAGTAAATTAAATTTTATTATTTCTGAAGTAAGATTCAAAATTAATAACGTACTGGCTGGTAATAAATTTTTACTGAGAAGTAATTGGGGTAAAATGAAAAATATGTAATTTAATCAATACATTTTTATGTTAAAAATTATTAAAGTATATTTTCTTTAAATTTTAACAAAAAATGATAATTTTTCCTTTAAAAAAAAATGTAATTAAACATTTTAAATAAGTGTAACACTGAGGGGTTATTTTACTGAAGGGATAATTTCAGTCTACTTTAAGATAATTAAGTAATTTAAAGTGATTTAGTACTTAAGATTAATAACCAGAGTAATGCTTTAGAATTAACATAAATAAATACAAAGAATATATTGTGTATAGTTTAATTATTTAAGTGAGTATGCATTAAATCCATATTACTCTGATTATCCTACTGCACTTAAAATGATTAATTTCATTTTTGTTTATAGTAAAAATTAATATTATTTGTTGATATTTTCTAAAAATTTTACTGAAATAATGAAAAATTAAAAAATTTATGGATAAATTTCGTTTTATTAAAAATATTCGTTGATTACGTATTATTACTCGCGCGTACTTCACTCATATTCAAGATAATAATAATTAAATATCTAATTATTGTTCACAAGGTATAATTTAATCATTAAAAAAAGTTACAAGAATTAAGACATTTAAAAATCGACTAAATTGAAATTAAAAAAATTTTTTCAAAAATTATTTTTTAAATAGTTTTTATTAATATTTTATAAAAAATTTCCTAAATAGTTATTAACATTAAAATTAAACTATTATATTTTTTAACGAGTCTATTATTACTTCACAAACACACAATTTGTAAATTTAAAAAAAGTTTTCCACCAGATTGATGGAAAATTTATCAACGAATAACTTTTTTTCCGCTCTATAAGCTTCACTTTTCCGTTGTAGGAAAAAACTCCCTCGTTTTCTCCGTGAGTGAATTTAATGCACTTACAAATTACTCCCCCTCACTTATCAGTGAGCTGTGAAACACAATGAACAGTAAAAAAAAATAAAAAATACATAACAAGTATCTCGATGGTACTTACCCTAACGAATATCCTTAATCCAAAAAAGCAGCCCCGGCATCGATGATATTTATAGTTATCTCTTATCTCGTCAAAGCAAATCACGTCTCACGAGAGCGATTCGCCTCTAGGTAACCCGATGAGACACTGACCGGTGAGCTCCGCGAAATTGAAACTTTTTGCTGAACATCCAAGGGGCTCGAAACATTTTACACACATACAGGTACATACATGTACATTATATTCTACACCACCAATGGATATTTTTATTTTTATCTATAAAGGATTCCTATTTCTATACAGTTTTTTCCAATTCCAATATCATTTCTCCGATCTCTGTGTGTCGGTCCGATACTTGTTCATCTATATGTGTATACACACATTCTCATATACGCATACATGTAAGTACACAATAGAATGTTTTACAAAAATGGATTTTTTTGAGTTTTAAACAACATTGAAAATCTCTAGACAAAAACTCTGTTAAAATACACTACACAGTAAAAAATTTTGCGTCATCGCGTCAAAAAATTTTGTGTTAAAAATTTTTATTTAACACTTTTTTGTGTTAATTTATCTGTTAAATCAACACAAAAAAGTGTTAAATATTTAACATAAAAATTTTTAATACAAAATTTTTTGACGCTATGACGCAAAATTTTTTACTGTGTAAAAAAAAATTAGTTTGAAACAAGAAAAAAATTCTTAAACCAAAAAAATAATTTTGAAAAAATTTAAAAGTTCTGATGAAGATAAAAAATTCTTGAATTAAGTAAAATTTACTTTAACTAATAAAAATTTCTTTGTTTAAGAATTTTTCTACTAAAATCAAGACGATAAAGTTCTTAAAAAATATTTTCTTGATTTAAATTAATTTTTTTATTTTTGGATACTATTTTAAAGAAAATAATTATCTTGAATCAAAAGAAAAAAATTTTCTAACCGAGAAAAATTTACTTAAGAATAATTTTTTGGTGAAAGAATTTTTTTTTTCAACTCAAATAATTCATTTTCTTAAAAATTGTATTCTTGGTTTAAGATTTTTCTCTTGAGTTCTCAACTTTTTTATCACTGGTAATTTTATTTTCAATTTTAGAATCTTGTAACTCGGCAACAAGTCGCTTTTCCGGGATGATCAAGACATGTGTTTGTAGGGAATTGAAAGCTCTATAAAAAGGTCTGATTAAAGATTTGCGCTAGTCAAGCTGTTTTGGAAATGTCGCGTGTTCAAAATCAATCAGCTATAAATTATAAAATTATTAATTAACTCTTAAACGCGATAAAATCAATCTATTTCCCTTAAATACTCGATATTATCCTTGTATCAACTTCTTGAAGCAAGAGATAATTTTCAAAAATTCAACTTTCCCATATCAAGCAAAAAAAGTCTTGAAATGAGAAATTTATCTCACTTTAAGTTCATTTTAGTCCGTTGAAGAATTTTATTTACGCAAATCTTTAATCAGACTTTTTTTATAGAGCATTTCATTCACTAGAAACACAAAATAATAAATAAAATATTAATAGCTCGTAAGTATTTTAACAAGCTTTTTTTATGTTCCTCAAAACAAAAAAAATCAATTTTTTTTAAACACTCTAATTTTATTTCAAATTTACTCATAAGTTAAAATACCCAGTTACGGACACTGGCTTAGTTGTTTGACACTTTCAATTTTATTTTAATTAAAAAAAAAAAATGTTCTCAAAAAACCAATTATCTAAAAATTTATTATTCACAAATTATATTTATTAATTTATTGAAATTGACTTTTTTTTTAATTAAAATAAAATTGCAAGTGTCAATAACTGAGTCTTTTACCTTACGTACTGTTCACACTTCGTATAGTTATAAAACAAAAACAACTTTTTTTTTTTTACAATGCAATTTTATTTCGAAAGAAAAAAAAATAAACGGTCTTTTGGTCGGATGAAAAAGTTATCATTATAAGTCAGTAAATTTTCTAAAAATTAATAAAAAAAAAATTCTATAGTCGGAGTAAATAAAAATTACTCGGGTTAAACTTTATTAAAAAATAACTACAAAGAATTTCCGTAAAAAGAGTAATGAACACGTTACGGGTTGAATAAGAGACTGTGCTATGAGAGTAAATCGCACTGCTCACAAACCCCTTCCGCGAGAGAGGATTGAGGTGGTGCGCGTCGGCCGGAAACTCGTCGCTTTCATCTCCTCGGAGAAAACCCTCGGGTTATAGTTACGAGAAGTACAAGTGAGGAGAAGAGCTTGAGCTTGTATTTTCTCATCCCTTCTGGTGTGGGTAGGTATTTGCGTTACACCTCAGCCCTTTCTTCTGTGTAGCATTACCCAGAGAAATCCATTTCTACTTATATCACACACTACTTATTTAAAACTCGTTATTCCTTTGTATGTCTTCAGTATAAAATGTAAATAAAAGTTTCAGGCTCCGAGTTCTTCTGTGACAAAAGACGAAATTTTTTATTGGATAGCATACGTAAATACGTAAATAAATAGTACTTTTGTTATAAGCGAAAATTCCCCACGGAAAAAATGTATACAAACACTCGGCATCCACGATAGGAATTTGACTTCTAAGACCTCAAATCTGGTAAAAATTACAGACAAAAAAATTTTCTTTGGTAAAAAATGAATATGTTAACATAGGGATAAAAAATCATATATTATGAAAACAAAGTCTAGATTTTAATAAATAATGTATTTTATATGTTACAGCAACAAAACAGTTTTGTTATTACAGCAGAATATTTTAGTTAATTTAATTAACAAAATATTTCAGTTTAAAGAACAAATTGATTTTTTTGCGGGTTCAACATGAGTCAGTTAGTATAACAAATATTATTTTTGCTCTCCTACCCGAAAGTACGCTCTTTCTGGACGCATTTTACTCCAGAAAGAGCAACATTTGTGGCTTTTTTTGGCGCATGCGCGCTACGCTTATTTTCTGGCCGGGCAGCACAGAACCTCGCTTTTTTTCATATTTTCGTGGCGCGAGTTTCAACTGTCTAACAGTCACAACATCGTCTGTATGTAACATGTCAACGCATAAACTAACCAGAAAATGTCAAAGAAATAAAAAATAATTTATAACTAGATTATTAGTAATGAACTATTTAATAATAACACTACACAAATGATTTATATAAAAAGTTTATACAAAATAAAATATAAAAGTTTTGTGGACTTTATTTGCTTTCTTTTATATTTTGACAGCTAGTCAAGCAATGTTTATAAAACAATAGGTATATGTACTCTACAAGCTTCTAATAATTTAATTTCAATCTTTCTTAGCCGTCGATTACTAACTAAAAATTAATTTTTAATCAACTCAAAAAAATAAATTCTGTTATTAGAACGAGTTTAAATATTTGTGCCAAGTTCTGTGCATTTTATCACTCTAAATTAGAACAGTTGTTAGTAAATTTTAAAATAACTTATTTTTTTTTTTTAATTTATCAATTTTTACTTTTTTTTTTGTCCGCCCCGACCAGCAAAGCCTCGGCTTTGCAAAAGTCGGGCGGCGCCCCCCTCGCGCCCGGCAAAACCTCGGCTTCGCCTCGGTTTTGCAAAACTCCTTCCACTGAGTTGCGTACTTTCAGGTGGAGAGCAAGAAAAATAGTATATAACCCACGACCAGAATGTTGGATGCCCCGACGTATGTGATATGATGGCCTAGGGTTGTAATATACTATTTATTGAAATAGCTTAATTATTCTCCTCAAATAACTAATAATTTTGTTAGCTAAATTTTCAAAAACATTTTTCCAAGACAGTAACTAAATTTTCAAGCTCGAAGTTGTATCTTGAGCTTGAAGAGCTACAATCTTTGGAATAGAAAATTTTTTAAGCCTTTTGAACTTGAATATAACAGGAAGTTCCCAGGGATAGCCTGCAGAGTTAACCATATCCAGAATTTTTTAATTGTTACAATAATAAAAAAAATTGTAAATTGTAACTTTAATGACATTTTTGGAGAAAAGCTTCTTAGAATTTTACAACTATTTGTGGCAACAAAATTATTTGGTTACAGCAACAAAACAGTAGCAAAATTAAGAAGTTGAATTTCAAAAAGGTATCTTTTCATTTTTGATTAATCAAGACAAAAAACTGGTTATCTTCAATTATAAATATTTTTATTAAACTTTTTTAATTTAGCTATAAAGTGTTATCAGTTATGAATCTACAATTCGATTTTTATTTAGAAATCTTTATAATTCTCGAAGTAATTAATATTTAAAAGTTCAAAAAACTACTCTTTTAAAATACGAAAAGATACCCTTTTGAAAATCAGCTCCTCAATTATTTTGTTTAGTTACTAAATTGTTCAATAGCGGCATGATAGCCGAGCGGACTAAGTCATTATCCCGTTAGTTCGTTCGTGCATCATGTCGTGAGGCGAGGGTTCGAGCCCCGACGGTTGTCCGAATAGTTCCAACACCAACCGTCGGAGATCGCTCCGGTAGCCGACTGTACTGGCATGGGTTTTCTCTGTGGTTTCCCCATCGCCACTATTCCAACAACCGATAGAAAGGGGTGAGGAATAGGGTAAATACAGTACAGAAAGCACAAGTCGGTCCACAGCCGCATTGAGAATAGAACTATGTGCGAAATGATATGTTGATTATAAAAAGCGGAGAACATGTTGATAATAAAAAGTGGAGAATATGTTGATTATAAAAAGAGCGGAGAACATGTTGATAATAAAAGAGTTGAAAGATTGTGTTGATAATATAGAGCGGAGCATATGTTGATAATAAACAGTTGAAAAAGACTATATGCGGAGAAGCTGAGACAATTAGCCTTGTAAAAACCAGAAAACGGTATACAAGTAAAACTCATAATAATAATAATACTAAATTGTTCAATTATCCAAAAAAATTTCAGAGTCACATGTATTTTGCACTTTCTTTTGATCTATTTGAAAAAATTTTCACAATTTGAATTTTTTTTTTTTAATTTGAATTTTCTTCATAGACAAACAAATTTTTTTTCAATGTTAAAATTTTCGTATACTAATAACATGATTTTTTATGATATGGCAGTGGCAAACCCGTTAAGCTTTGTATCTTCAAGCTTCATAAAATCAGTTATGGGTTCCTCAGATTCGTCACAGAAGTCTTAATTGTATTAGGGACTCCCTAATGAGTCAGAATGAGAAAAGTCGAGGAAGTCAAATTTCTTCAGGTAAGTTGATTAACTTCATCGATTTTCTACAAGGAGAAAAATTAATAATAGTATTTACTATAAGAAAATATTAACTCCTACTATCTGGAATGGTAATAAAATTAATTAGTCCCAAAATAATAGGTGTTATCATTGACAATTGTACTAGTTACTATTAATAATGGTAATGATTACTATCGGAAATGATAATTGTAACTATTAAAAATTATAATTGCTATAATCGAAGATGGTAACTGTAACCATCTCAGATTGTAAAAATTCTGAAAGAAAAAATAATATAAATTTATTTAATTTAATTCTTTATTTGCATCCATATTTTAGTTATGAACATTTTTTCCTTTAAAATATTAAAACAAATAATAACACTATCGTTCAAATCCATATATGATAAAAATTTCCAAATATTAGAGCTGTTATTGATTATTTTGAATGATTGACTATGATTATCAAAATAGCAATCATCCAAGATTTGGGTTACGAAAAAAGTCTTATTATTATCAATTATTAATATTTTTTCACAAAATAAAATAATAAAACATCATTTGATGGTTCCATGATAATTAAATTAATTGTAATCCTATCATCTATATTATTAAGAGAAAATACTCTATCTCTAGATTCATAATTAATAAATGACCTTATATCTTGTAAATTATTGACATTTTCACAGATATAAGCTCACTCCGACATTGTACTCATCGAGACCTTTTATTTGAGTACCCACATCAATTTTTCATATATTTATATATATTATATATATGTATATATGAAAAATATATAAAAATTCATGTGGGTACTCAAATAAAAGCTCTTGATAAGTGTAACATTGGAATGAGCTTATATCTTTAAAAATGTCAATAGTTAAGAAATGACATTGTATCTTGTAAACCATTGACATTTTTAAAGATATGAGCTCACCCCGACATTACACTCATCGAGACCTTTCATTTGAGTACCCACTTGCATTTTTGATATATTTTTCATATATATATATATATATATATATATATATATATATATATATATATATATATATATATATATATATATATATATATATGAATATATATATGAAAAATATATCAAAAATGCAAGTGGGGACTCAAATGAAAGCTCGTTATGATTGTAATATCGGGATGAGCTTATATCTTCATAAATGTCAATAGTTAAGAAAGTAATGTACACTTTAACGAAAATCATAATACAATTAAGCAAAATTTTATTTATTATAGTTTGCAATTCTTGGCAGTCACATAGGGACAAATTAAATTGTATCAATTTAATTAGTTAATTTAATTCAATGCAGAAGAAAAATTACATGTAGTCAAGCTGATTCGGTGCATTTCAAAATACGATACCATGAACCGGAGCAAAGAGTATGCTCTTTTTAATTGAAATTGTTAAAGGGAAAATTTTAATTTAAATAATTAGATAATTATGATTAATAATTAGTTTAAAGCTTCATTGTATTCAAAATTTTTTTTTTAAATCTTAGATTTTTTGAAAATTATGTTTTTTAAAAATTTTTTGTAAGATTAAAATTTTTTTTTTAATTTTAATTTTTTTTTTAATTTTAATTTTATTGAAAATTTTGATTTCTTTGGGAATTAAAAATTTTTTTTGAAAAATTTGGCGTTGAACTTGTTTTAGACAAATAAAAATTTAAATATAAGGTAAAAGCCCCAATATATGATCATGTACCAGTATATGATCACTCCATGTATTTGTATACCTATATTTGTGAGTATAGACATACAAATACATGGAGTGATCATATACTGGTACATGATCATATATTGGGGCTTTTACCTTACATTCAATCCGAATTTAATCCCAATTTTTTGTGTACTACACTGCGCTACAACTGCTTTTAGTTCATTCAGAAATACATCCACGCTAACGCAAATTTTTAATTTTTTAAATATTTTTTACTAGCTTAGATAGTAGCTATTATTATTACTGATGGTAACTGTAACCATCAGGTTATATTAGGAATTACGATTTTGATAATAGTAGTAACTAGTTAAAATAATAATAGCTATTATTACTGATTACCATCATAATAGTAGTAGTTACCATCAGGATGGTAACTACTACAATTCAGATGGTTTACATAATTATTTAAATAATATTTACTGCTATCGAATTCAGTTAATAAATTTTACCATAACTAGATAGTAAACTCTACTATAAAATTTTCTCCGTGTACGCGAAATACTTTCAATAATTCAAATAATTTATTAATTAGCGCCGTCAATTCTATTATATAAATCTTTCCAGTAAATGTTAGCCGCATTGAGATTTCTAAAGTTATTTTATAACTACCTTTATTATAATAATAATAATAAAAAAAAGCTCTCTAGAATTAAATTTTTTATTTGGTGCAGTATAAATTTTCAGTAGTTGCGTCAAAGCTTTAATTAAAACTGACTAATTAACGTAAATTCTTTTTATGTAATTTTTTGGTGAAAATCTTTTACCTTATTAGTTTGCAGACAACATATGTCGGACTCTCTGATAAAAAAGGATGATCGGAACAGTGGGCAGTGGGTAAGTACTGGTATCAAGATGATAATTTACGGTCGCCAGGTTGAGAAAATAGGGAAAATTATCCAGAGGTCTCAGGCTACTGAAGTTTATGATCTTCTTATCCAGTTACGTCGTTTCCCCTATTTTCTTTGTTGAACTTTTGACCATACGGACCTTTTTATTTTAATAACTCTGTTATTTATTGAATTGTTGGGGAATTATTTCGTTTGAATTATTGTCGTCGAAAGTTTTGTTTAAGTTACTCGAGAAAAAAACCATAGTTTATTTGATAATTCTGTAATTCATATATTCTTCGTCGTAAGATAATTAATTGTCAATAATTTAAATCACTAAAATAAATTTTTATTCAGCTGAAACAAGTTTCATAGCCCAAATTATTAACGAATACTTCAAAAAATTTATCTCAAGTAAGTTAAAAGCCCCAATAGATGATCATGTACCAGTATATGATCACTCCATGTATTTTTATACCTATATTTGTGAATATAGATATACAAATACATGGAGTGATCATATACTGGTACGTGATCATCTATTGGGGCTTTTACCTTATAACTTTGTAAATATTAATTATATTTTTTAAAAAATTTTACTTTGGAACATTGAACTAAATTTTCATAATTATCTTGTTTTTAAAGCTTTTTAATAATTCCCAACGTAAAAAATAAACGAATAATACATTATTGATATTACTCTAACTAATTAAATGAAATTAATTACTTTAATGTAATTGAAATTAACATACGGCAATTTTTAGGATTTCGTAACAAATTAATTATTGTAGAGAGAATTTCTCAAAAAATGCGACTTGCAAAATTAAAAAAAAAAATATTGATGCAATTTTTTATAAATATTTTATTTCTATTTGTTTCTAGTGTATAGGCTTTTTATGCCCCTTTACACCCCAAGCCTTTCTCAACATTAATGATTTTGCTTGGTTACTGCTCTTTATATTTGCGGCTGTGGCCCGACTTGTGCTTTCTGTACCGTATTCACCCTGAACCTCACCTTCTCAGGCTGTTGGAGCAGAATCATGGGGAAACCACAGAGAAAACCCATGATAGTACAGTCGGAGCTGGGCTAAGTCTACAGTGATTGATAAGGAACTCTTCTTTATCGACCACTGGAGCATTAGGCCCTTCTCCTAGTGTGCAGAGATCCCTCGTGCTAGCCAACGCTGACTAGAGTGGTCACCCAATTAAGTTGTAGCTTAACTGGGTGATCGCCCAAGTCAGACGTGTGCCGCCCGGCTATCTCTGCCACTTCCAGAGGCTGACAATGTAACGCACATATTTTTAATTATAATCACTGAAAAATATTGGTGCGTGCCGGGATCGAACCCGGGTCCCACTCTTTCGAAAAGCAGGCACCGAGCCGACTAGGCTATTGCCTGCCTCAATTTTTTATAAATATTAAAATTTATTCGTAATATCAAACTAAGAAAAAAAGATTGTATTAATTTTATAAATTTCTAAATACGCATTTTGTTATTTTTACCAGACAATCTACCACAATTTGTTAAAAAAAAGAATGGCGGATGTTTGAAAAAAATGTTAAAAAAATATCCCTGTTTTTTACTATTCCCTGCTAAAAAAAAAAAAAAAGAAAAAAATATAATTAATTTTTTTAATTAATTATAAACCAGACCGGGAAGTAAATTGTGTATTTCATGTACAAAAACAATTTATGATGAACTAAAAAACCATTAAGAAATCGAATTTGAACCCCAGCAGTCTATGAGAATCGTAGAAAACAATCCAGTGGAGAATATTTCTCGAAATTCAGATGACAATACATCTGACCAAGAAGAAACTCCGCTAATGACACAGGAAACAATGTCTTCTAATTTATCTCAGAAATTGCAGTTATCCAATTTTTCAAGTTCTCTATCTGAAATTTGTCTTTCAAATAGTGAAACTTTTACTCCAAAAGAAGTTCATCTAGATCGTCTCAATGCTATTTCAAATTTGTTCGGTTTATCTCCAATAAAAAGAAAGGATTTAGATCGATCAAGAACTTACGCCCAACAAATATTGTAAGATAAAATCTAAGTTACACTCATGCTTCGAATATGCTATGGATGATACATTGTACACGATTGACTATAAAACTTCAGTCATTGACGATGATTCAGAAATGACTGGAAAAGAAATAATACTTGAATTGAAAAAAAAATTTGATAGTACGAGCAAATCGAAAGAAAAAATGCAAATATTATCTGTACTACCATCAAGTTGGTCAACAGAAAAAATTGTAAGTATTTTTGGTGCATCAACGTACATGATAAAAAAGGTAAAAGAAAAAGTACAACAAGATGGTATTTTATTTATTCCCGATGAAAACAAAGGCCACCCTTTACTGAAAGCTGCTGAAGATAGAGTTCAAGAGTTTTTTAGAAGTCAAAATGTCAGTCGAGAACTACCCGGCAAAAAAGAATACAAATCTGTTATTGAAAATGGTCAATGAGTGCAAAAGCAAAAACAGTTAGTATTGGGTAACTCAACCGAAATTTACCAATCGTTTCAACAAAAATACCCATTTGATAAAGTAGGTTTTTCAAAATTTGCGAGTTTAAGACCACCTGAATGTGTTCTTGCTGGTGCATTTGGTACTCATGTAGTATGCGTTTGCCTTATTCACGAAAATTTTAAACTTTTATTTGATGGTGCAAAACTTGGAAAACTGAAACTCGAAAATGAAAGCCAACCGTTATCTTCAAATCGGGATGGCATAAAAATGTTTATCTGTCAACCACCAACGAATGACTGCTACTTTGGAAAATGTAATAAATGTCCTGGCTCAACAAAATTGAGGAATTTACATAGAATAGTATTTATAGAATTTGAATATAAAATTATACCTACAAACAATAAAAAAGCAATTTCAATTTTGTAATTATTTTTTCATTATCATATCGTGAATTTAATTTTTTATTATTAAGAATAACAAAATTAAATAATTATTTAACTTAACACCATCTGAGGTTTAAAAAAAAAAAAAAATTATTTTCCAAAATTCAAAAATTTATATCTTCAAAGAAAAAAAAAACACCCTCTTAAAAATTTCAGGATATTTTAAGATTAGTAAGAGGTACTCTATAAAAAAAAAAATGAGTCAAAAATTTCATAACGGGCTTTGATTTTTATGATTTTCAAAATTTCAAAATTTTCCCACTTTTTGATTTTTCAAAAATTTTACCCAAAAAAAATTTTTATTTATAGTCCTAAGTATCCCCTTTAAAATTAACTCAGGCCCATGTCTGTAACTATAATAGTTTTCGAAATATTACAAAAACAAAATTGAAAAACTGGGAAACTGCGAAATTTTGAATTTTGTATATCTTTTCGAAAAAAATTTTTTAAATTTTTCCCTTTGGCACAACTTTGTTTTATGATAAAAGCAAACTTGTGACCAAAAAATAATCCAAATCGGAAGGGGTCGATTCCAACTATTGGTCGATTTGACATGGAATGACCCATATATTAAAAAAAATTGAAATTTTTTAAAACTATCATTTATTCTCTATAAAATTTTTTTTAAGTATATACTCAAAGGTTAAATTATCGAGAATAATATAAAAAAAAACATTTTAATATTTATTCTGATAAATTAATTTATTATACAAGTGAATTCGTGATTAATTACCTTAAAAAAATTCGACTCAAATTTAACTAATAATAAATGAATTAATTACCGAAATCAAAACAATCAATTAATTCTTACCGCAACCGATGACGCAATAGTTAGTAGTATTACAAAAATTGTGCAATTCATTCTTAAAAACACTAATTATATAATTGAAAATATTATTATCGTAAAACAAGATGTCTGTTTATTTAAAACGAGCGTAATTAAAGAATCTTACACACCTCATTTATTAACGAACGGATTTAAAATATTCACATGTTTGTTTATTATGTAACATAACAAAGATAAAAGTTATTTCATAATGCGATTAAACACTTGGGAAAATATTAAATCAAATAATAATAATCCAACAATAAAAAATACATATATTAACAAAAAATTTATTTGTTTATATTTGACTGCGTTTAATATTTATAAATGATTAAAAAAATTAGAACCATGCGTATTGATTTATCCTAATTTATTAATAACTGACCTACTGATTCAATTCTTTGACTTACAAATGAGTAAATAATCAAATATTTACACGTGAAATAATGTCAAAGCCAAAGTTAAGATAAATATTTTATTTTGTTTTAAAATGATATTCATATTAAAGTTATAATTTAGCATTCTACTTTGCTATTCACGGTTTATCGCTCTGATTTCCCTCGAGTCTACGACGGTCACTTTTTATTACCGTACGGTAAATGAAATATGAATTAAAATAATAAAAATTTATACAATAAAATATAAATAAAATTAACTGTTAAAATTAACTCTTTACTTTTTACGGCTTAATTTTGTTTCATTTTTAGTTCAAGCTGGTGATAGGGCGTCTTTCAGCAGGTACCTCAGCTCATTTAAATCTTTTCTGAGCCCCCGGATCTCGTTCGTTTCCGATTCTACATGTTTTTTACGGAAGTAACGCATCACTAGCAGTCCCATTATTTCTTCAAATTTTTCATTGTTGTTCTCTGCAGTATTTTCCTAACAAAAAGAATTATTAACATTTATACTTATGTACTAATATTATTATAATATATCATAGGTCGTTTAGACAAAATCTTCTTTATCAGAGACAATATTCATTTTTACACCTCCGCTCTAGAATTTTAAAGATCGGGTATATAATTATCATACAGATACGGTTGTCACAAAATTTTCTTGCTTAATTTTAATATTGTAAAGAAGCTAGATCATTATCTACTTTGTTTCATGACAGCTGTATTTTATTTCGTGGATGACAGTTGTATTTTATTTTACTCGTAACAGCTGTATTTAGCAAGTGAATAAATAAATAATTTATGAAATAAATAACCGCGACCGACTATGATTTTTCGGGACAAAGGAGGTCTAATATTTTTTACAATTAATTCAGAGAAAAATTTTGGTAATTTTTTAAATGGTAGAATTTTATTCTCTATTGTGGAGGATTTAGAAAATTATGAAATAAATTTTTTTTAATATTTTACAATTTAAAAAATTCATACGTCTTAATTTTAATTAAAATTTCTTTATCATTAATTCATAAAGTATTAAATCTCTTTTTCTTTATAACAAATTATAAAAAAAAAATTTATATAAAATTATCACAATTTTTTTAGAATTTTGAGTGTTAATTAGCAATTGAAGATTTCTTAATATTTTTATTAAAATTAAAAAAATTTTTATGAATCTTTTTTTTTCAAACTAAATTATGACAAAAAAAATATTTTTACAAAATTACATTCCCAATTTTTAAAAATTGTAGAAATTTTGTGAATTTTTTTTCTCTAAAAAATAATTTATTTTTTAGTCAATAAAAGGCTTGAAAATTCAATAAAAAATTTTGAGTAGTTCAATTACTTCTATATGATCATTAGATACTTTTTTAAAGTTATAAAAAACTTCCAGATTCGATTAATCCCCAGGAAACTAGGAAGCCTCTCTAGCAGACAAATTTAATAAATAAAAAAAAAATTAATAACTAAAAACTTACAATATAACAGCCGTGTTTAAAGTTCCATCGAGCTCGTTTGGTTTTAGTTGGACGAAATAAAAGTTTTACGAACTCGACGATTGTGCGATACTCGCTACAAGTCGGGAGAAGATTGAAAGGGGGCGGTAACGAGTTCAGAGCCATGATATTGACGTAAACCTGAAAAGTTTTATTTTAGCAAGTTAAATTAAATCTTAAAAGTATATTAACTTCTAAAGTGATGTATAGTTTTATTACTTCTGTGCGAGCAAATGTCCACTCGACGTCGACGTTACGAGTAACTGCCGTGAATGTGTTCGACATGCAAGCGATCAACATGTTGAGGACAACTATCACAGAAATACACTCGAAACCTGGAAGAAAGTAATTATAATTTTTTTATTAAATCATATTTATAAAATTTATTTTATTAATTTTTATAGTACAAAAGGGAAAATTTTAGGCTTTAGAAATAATTTTCTTCGGTTGAAAATTTTCAGATGAAAATTTTTGCCTCCAATTGTTTAGAAAAATATAAAATATTTATGGAAGTATTAATCTTTGGATAAATTATTGAAAAATATAGTCAAGAAATTCAATCGGTTCTTGTTTTAAGGATATTTAATATTTGATGTTTATTTAATTTTCATACAATGTTTCGCCACTTTCGCAGCTTCCTCAGGTATTATAACATACTTATATTGATTACATACTTATATGATTAATTTTATCTGTTAATTAAATTATTACTACGTGTTAATATCTTTATATATATTTAAATTTTAATTAATATTACTGTCTGTTGTAGTACCTGAGGAAGCTGCGAAAGTGGCGAAACGTTGTATGAAAATTAAATAAACATCAAATATTAAATATCATTAAAATAAGAACCGATTGAATTATTATGAACCGTGGATAAGAACGTGAATAACGTAGCAAAGAAAATTATATGAAATTTTTTTTAATTTTTAATTAATTTTTCTTATTGACTTTGAAAAGAAGATATTTAAAATTTTCGGCTTTAGTTTCATTTATAAATATGCGTATAACTTTGAAAATACTTGTCCGATTGACAAAAAAAATTTAACTTGATAAAAGAAAAATTTTCGAATCAAGTAAAATTTACTTAAGGTAGTTAAGTTGTCGTGGTTAAAGTATAACGTCGAAAATTCTAAATTTTTGTATACTTATTAAGAACATAATGATACAATTACCCTAAAAATTGAAAGTCGATTGACCACTTATAACCCGAGATGAATTCAATTAAAAATTGGATATTTAACATTGATTGCATACGCTCTCTGCAGTTCTGTACCAGTTTCTCAGTTATAAAAAAAAACTGTCAGAAACTTTCAAAAAATTGACAATCTTTTAATATATTCGTTGTGAGTTTAAAAAAAAATTTTTTTTAATTTTTGATTGTATAATTATTTATAAATAACGGGTTAAAGTTCAACTACTTATGAAAAAGTATATATCTACGGAGTCGGACAGAAACAATTGTATGGGTTGCGTCTCCACAGATACAGTCTTGCGTAAAAATGATGGATTACTTAGCTACAAGCTCATATACTTTTGCGGCGCGTATTTTCTCTAATTTTTTGACAATATTGTACCATGACAACTACCTTAAGTGAACTTTTATGTTTACTTACCCGCGAATGCAAAGTATCCGATGCCTTCTGTGAAAGCATGCTCGTTGATAATTGACTCGGAATCACTTTCGCCGGGAAGGTTTTCTATTATGACATCCGCGGACTCGATGGTGCTCATACAGAAAATTGCCCAGAAAAGTGTTTTGAAAGTTGATAAAAAGTCGACGAAGGACGAGACTTGCTGGATTTTTATCTTTGACTCGTCGTCTACTTGGACCATTCCGTCGTAGTATTGATAGAGTCTTCCTAGACCTGTTTGCAGTAATTTTAAGTATAAGTTTGATTTTGGTTAAAAATTTTAGTAAAAGATGGTTGACTAATTTTGAAAATTAATTTATTATTTAAATAAAAATTCTTAATAATAAAGTTCTTAATAATATTTATTATTTAAAAATTAATTATTTAATATAAATAAAATTAGGTTGGCAATAGCCTAATCGGCTCGGTACCTGCATTTCGAAAGAGTGGGACCAGGGTTCGATTCCGGCGCGCACCAATATTTTTCAATGATTGTAAACTAAGAATATGTGTGTTTCATTGCCAGCCTCTGTACCGGTCGGGTTTTCTGTGGTTTTCCCATATAGTTATGGAGGTAAAATGTCATTATAGAAGTACCTCCATACTATTTAAGACCGTAATGCAAATGCAGGTACTGATTATAACGCGTAAGTCGGCCACAGTCGCAGCACATGTGTGTCGGGCATGAAAGAAAAAATCCCGACATGCAGGGGGGTGGGGACGAAAAAGTGGTTGAGAGTTATAATGACGGGGTTGAGAGATTATATTGCGGAGAAAAAAGTGGAGAGACAATAATTCCCCACCCTCCCTTGTAAAACACTCTACAGTGATACAAGTAAAACCATCCTCAATTATAACCTCAATTATATATATGTGTGTGTATATATGTATATATATATATATATATATATATACATATATATATATATATATATATATATATATATATATAATATATATAAATATATGAAAAATTGATTAGTATAACATCGGGATGAGCTTATTATCTTTAAAAATATCATTAGTTGACAAGATACAATGTCATTTCTTAATTATTGAAGTTTTGAAAGATATAAGCTCATCCCGATGTTACACTCATCGAGTTCTTTCATTTGAGTACCCACATAACATTTTTTATATATTTTATATATATGGTATTTGTGAAATATATAAATATATAAAATATATCAAAAATGCATGTGGGTACTCAAATGAAAGCTCTCGATGAGTATAAAATCAGAATGGGCTTATATTTACGAAAATGTTAATTATTGAAGAATGCCCATTACATATTGTTAACTAATGATGTTTTCAACTATACAAGCTCATTCCTAAAATTTCTAAATTTAAGACGTGTGTACATGACAACGTCTGTCGGGTCCGCTAGTATATATATATATATCTACATATTTTTTTTTGACAATTTTTAATTATAATTAGTTTATAAAAAAAAAATAAATAAAAACATTATAATAATAATTAAAATGAAATATTATTAAAAATAATAAATTAAATTTTTAATAATTAAATATAAAAAGGGTTTATAAAAATATTTTCTTTACAAAAATTTATTTATTTCTAAATTCATTTATTTTGGGAGTGAATGCGGAGTGGATTTTATTATTAATAAAAATTAACTCCTTCGCGGAGTAAATATCACTCCCGCTGGGAGTGAATCAATTAAAAATCATTCACTCTTCATTCACTCCGCGTTCACTCCGCAAATTTTTTACAGTGTACATTGAAATTTTTTATTTGAAAGTTTCAAATAATTGAGTGTAACAAATTATTTTTCAATTAATATTTTTTCATTTTTTCATTTAGACATAAAATATTTCGGATTAAAAAATTAAATTTTTCTACATGAATTTACTTATTAAATTTAAAGAAAAATTTTTTTATATTAGCAAGTTTTGTGCATTAAAAAAACTTCTTGAACCAAAAAAATAATTATGAATAGTTTCATTGTTTTAAATCAAGACAAAGTATTCAAATAAAATAAAATTTACAAAAAATTTTTTATTAAATCAATTCAATTTTTTTTAGTGTGTATTTGAATTGAAATGTCTTTAAGCTTAATTTAAAAATAAATTTTCAATTGATAAGTTGTAGAAAATATTTTTGAAGACCAAAATGTTATTAGTTTAAGTAAACTTTTTTTTTGTGAAACAATTATTAATGCTTGGAATAATTATTTACCTGCAGCAAAAGCAATTATGATAATACAAAAAAGGAGTAAAAATTTAGTAGCATCTTGTATCATTTTCCCCAGCGTTACTTGAAGTTGTCCAAGATTATAGTCAAGTTGGCAAAGAAAAATAAGTTTGAAAAAGGCCATTATTGTAGCAAGACATAGCGTACCCTCGGCAACTAGTGTCGGGTCATATTTGTGCCAATATTTACGCTCGAGATCTCTCTGGTCGTGAAGTCTCACATCTATAGCCGAAGCTATCCAGAAGATAAATGTCATGATAAATAATATGAGCATTACAACTTCGTACCTAAAAAATTAATCAACTGATAAAGTTATTGTTTCACCCACCGGATGATATCTTTTATGACTTTTATTACCAATTCCATCGAGAGCGAAAGTATCTGCTGGGGCCATGAATCATACATAGACGTATCGCAGCCCATATGAACGATATCACATAAATAACTAGCGGCACCTCGCACCCTGAAATCCATTTTATCAATCATCGAAAAAAATACACTTCCTGATCAATCATTTATATATTACAGAATTCATGTAGGATAACTGCGCGCAACCCCTTTATTTATGAATGGGAAGGGGAAAGTTTATGATATATGTAAAAAAATTAAAGGTTTGTTGGTTAAAAATTAGTTTATGCAAGAAAAACTCATATGGTTTGATTCGTTTACTTAAAAAATAAAATATTAAGAATCTGGTGCTGTAAAGGCAAATTTGCAAATTTGCTGTCATAGCAAAGATTGTCACACTGTACTGCAAATAACAATTAAAGTAAATTAATTTTTCTTTCTGTCAATAATGTATTTGAGCTTTTTTATTTAGCATAACATACAGTACGCGTCATTGATTCGTACCGGTTGAAAAATTTTAAGGTAAAATAGAAAAATCAAAATTTTGACATCTGTAAATAAAGAAATCAATAAAAGGAAAATCTTTATAAGCATCAATTTGAACGAAATTGAAAAAATAAATAACTCAAAATATCAATCACGATTAAAATAGAAATTTAAAATATTAGTAATGAAAATAATCACACACTTTATAAAATAAATAAAAGTAAAATTATAATATTAAAAAAAAAGACAACGATATAATTAGATAATTTTAAAATTTATCAAATATAAATATAGGCATTGGATAAAATAAAATGAACTAAATTCAGAGAAGTCAGTGAAAAGACATTTGAATATTTATATTTATAAAAATATTGATAGTTATTAATATATAAATTCTTAAACAATAGACATCTATAAATATAGACTAGACAATTTAGAAACCCGTGATTTTAGACATCTGTAAATTTTTATTTATATTAATTCATAAATTCAAATAAAAATACAATTAAATATAATTGAGGTTATAATTGAGGATGGTTTTACTTGTATCACTGTAGAGTGTTTTACAAGGGAGGGTGGGGAATTATTGTCTCTCCACTTTTTTTCTCCGCAATATAGTCTCTCAACCCCGTCATTATAACTCTCAACCACTTTTTCGTCCCCACCCCCCTGCATGTCGGGATTTTTTCATACCCGACACACATGTGCTGCGACTGTGGCCGACTTACGCGTTATAATCAGTACCTGCATTTGCATTACGGTCTTAAATAGTATGGAGGTACTTCTATAATGACATTTTACCTCCATAACTATATGGGAAAACCACAGAAAACCCGACCGGTACAGAGGCTGGCAATGAAACGCACATATTCTTAGTTTATAATCATTGAAAAATATTGGTGCGCGCCGGAATCGAACCCTGGTCCCACTCTTTCGAAATGCAGGTACCGAGCCGATTAGGCTATTGCCAACCTTCCAATTAAATATATAATTGCTTGCAATTTACGAGCTAATAAAAAATTGAAACAGAATTTCTCTAAGGCTCTAGAGCACTAGACCACAACCCTTGAATGTTTACGGAGTCGGTTCTCCAGGAGGTTGCGGATTAGGCAGCGGTGAGGTTCCCCGCGCTCCAAATAATAACCTCGACATTTTTTGAATAGTGAGTGTCGTATTTATCCTAGTTAACTACTCATGGAGGTTTACGGAGTCGGTACTCCAGGAGGATGTGGATTAGGCTGTTGCGGGATTCCCCGCGCTCCAAATAAATAACCTAGACATTTTTAAAATAGTAAGTGTCGTATTTATCAGAGTTAGCTACTCATGGAGGTTTAGGGAGTCAGTTCTCCAGGAGGTTGCGGATTAGGCAGCGGTGAGGTTCTCCGCGCTCCAAATAATAACCTAGACATTTTTAAAATAGTGAGTGTCGTTCTATCCTAGTTAGCTACTCATAGAGGTTTATGGAGTCGGTTCTCCAGGAGGTTGCGGATTAGGCAGTGGCGGGATTACCCGCACTCCGAATAATAACCTACTCTCTTAAAAGAAATCAGTGAAATTTCACTGATTCTAACCAGTGAATGCAATTTTACTGATGAATCAGTGAAGTTCACTGGTTGAATCAGTGAACAAAATATCTGCGCGCATGCGCGCTGTTATGTCCACTGGTTAGATCAGTGGAAATCCACTGATTCACCAGTGAAATTGTCATTTTCTGTTGAATCTCACCGCTGCCTGATCCGCAACCTCCTGGAGAACGACTCCGTAAACCTCCATGAGTAGCTAACTCTGATAAATACGACACTTACTATTTTAAAAATGTCTAGGTTATTTATTTGGAGCGCAGGAAATCCCGCAGCAGCCTAATCCACAACCTCCTGGAGAACCGACTCCGTAAACCTCCATGAGTAGTTAACTAGGATAAATACGACACTCACTGTTTTAAAAATATTTAGGTTATTATTTGGAGCGCGAGGAATCTCACAGCTGCTTTATCCACAACCTCCTGGAGAACCGACTCCGTAAGCCTCCATGAGTAGCTAACTCTGATAAATACGACACTTGCTATTTTAAAAATGTTTAGGTTATTTATTTGGAGCGCAGGAAGTCCCGCAGCAGCCTAATCCGCAACCTCCTGGAGAACCGACACCGTAAATATTCATGGGTTGTGGTCTCGTGCTCTAGAGCCTTATAGAAATTTTGTTTCAATTTTTTATTAGCTCGTAAATTGCAAGCAATTATATATTTAATTGTATTTTTATTTGAATTTATGAATTAATATAAATAAAAATTTACAGATGTCTAAAATCATGGGTTTCTAAATTGTCTAGTCTATATTTATAGATGTCTATTGTTTAAGAATTTATATATTAATAACTATCAATATTTTTATAAATATAAATGCTCAAATGTCTTTTTACTGACTTCTCTGAATTTAGTTCATTTTATTTTATCCAATGCCTATATTTATATTTGATAAATTTTAAAATTATCTAATTATATCGTTGTCTTTTTTTTTAATATTATAATTTTACTTTTATTTATTTTATAAAGTGTGTGATTATTTTAATTACTAATATTTTAAATTTCTATTTTAATCGTGATTGATATTTTGAGTTATTTATTTTTTCAATTTCGTTCAAATTGATGCTTGTAAAGATTTTCCTTTTATTGATTTATCTTTATTTACAGATGTCGAAATTTTAATTTTTCTATTTTACCTTAAAATTTTTCAACCGGTACGAATCAATGACGCGCACGGTATGAAGTTATGTTATGTGCCAATAAATTCATATAAGTATAATTAAAATCAGTATACATAAGGCATTAAAAATCCACAAACTTCCCTCAGCTGCGCAAATTTACCCCTCACGAGTGCGCACACTTACCCGCAGTACAGGGTAAGTGTGCGCATTTATAATCATTCAGATTAATCAGTTTTTTTTTCGATGTTAAGTTTTTAGAGTTTATTTCTTAATTTTATTATTACCCAAATAAATACTCTATAGGCGGCTTATTTTTATTTTTTTTTCGTAACAATGAAAATAGCAGACACTTGATAATTTTTGAATTTTATTTTAAAAATAAACTAGATCTAGAAAATTATTTTTGAAAAATTGCATTTATAATTTTTTTACAACTTCTAAATGTGTAATTTTTTTTCTAAATTTTTCTCGCTCTAATTTATTTGTTAAAAAAAAAATCCTAAAAATGATTACATGTTTCTCAATTTCAACTGCTACTAGTTTGAATTTTTAATTGCGCATTCTTGCCTCACATGACTTTATAAATACATAAATTTGTGTTAATTACCAGTATTTGGTGGGCCACGCAGCTGATTTTTTTTGTTGACATTCGACTGTAGAAAGCAAATCGTCAAGAAGACCAAGTAACTCGCGACAATTGAAATGTAACGATGAACGGGAATCTGCCACTTTCTGCCACGTTTTGAGCCTGGAGCAACCCAAACCCAGAGCGCCATGAACCAAAAGGTGGGTATCCTCCAAAAAACGGTCGCTATTTTGGCAGCTCGGGATTTTTTCGTCCACCCGTACCATTCTCCGATCCATTTATTTTCAATTACCTCGTGGATAAAGTGAAAAATAAATAAACTGTGAAACGAATTTCCCAAAATAAAGTTAACCTAAACCCTATGATAATAATAACAACAATAATATAAATAATGATAATAATACCTGTTGAACATTAGGATGGGCTACGAAAGCCTTCTGCTTGCACTCAATCGCCAGAAGTAATCGTGGAAAAATGAAATTCATGGAAAAAACCATCCCAGCTTTTCTTTCCAAAACATGTTCTACTTCATCGGCCTTTCTCGCACAGGCAATTAGCTCCGCTCCAAACCGTGTCACGTCCTATCAAATTAATAGTTTTGAAAGGGAAAATTCTCTTAGAAACTTTAAAAAATTTAATTTTTTTATAATTCAAAAATTTAATGTATTGAGAATCTACTTGCGAGAGGAAAAATTAAAATATTTAATTTTGACTGAATCATTGCACATATTTAAAAGTGAAAAATTTTTGAACTAAGAAAATCATTTTGAAAATTATTGTTACTTTGAATTAAAAAGAAAATTCTTTAAAATTATTTTTTGGCTCAAAAATTTTTTTCTTAAATCAAAGAGCTCAAAAGGCAACCAATTGGAAGATTTTCGAGCATTTCAAGCTCGAAAAAAGCGGAAAGTTCCAGGGATGAGGTCTATGAAGCTAGCCTGAACTCGTCCATCATGCATTGACTTATTATTCAAACAACAAAATTTATTTGTGGTGCTAAATTTGTTGCTTTTTTGTTGTTAATTAGTTGCTCTATTTAGAATATTGTTGTTTGTTTAAATTCCGAGAAATCAATAATAAATATCCGTCCAAGATGGGTCTTGCCACTGCTAACTTGATACGCCCCCAGGGATGGACTACCGGTCAACAGCTTTTCAGTTTTTTTTTTAATAAGCTTAGGTCAGAAATAAAAAGCTATTTTATTTGCTTTACATTAATAGAAAAATAGTGACAAATACAGAACTTTTGGAGCTTGTGCCAGTTCGAAGAAAATTTCACTAATTCACTATTTTGTAAAAAAAAATTATTTTTGTACTCTTCAAAATTCAAACAAAATAATATTAAAACTCCAAAATTCTATAATTATTTTATCACCTATTAAAACAATTACCAAAAAATGACTCTTGAGCCGTTTTAAGGGATTTTCCCCGTAATAAATTTTTTATAAAATTTATAACAAAAAAACAAGAATTTAAAAAAAAAAACCTGCGATAGTTGTTTGTAAAACTTGTGCCATTCCCGTTGCACGACAGCAGCTCTTGTAAGTTCGGATGAAAGTTGAAAGGCTTTGAGAATAGGGTCCGAAGAAATATGACAAATATGAGCAGGATTCGAGAAGGCTTGATACCGGGCCAGTCTTTTTTTGTCGAGTGTCAAAGGGTCCTCATTTTCCTTTTCACGCCTGAAATAAAAGAAAATTCACTAAAAAAGTTCCAAGCAAAAATCTCAAAAATAAAACAATTGAATTACTTGCAAATTTCTCGACAGTAGCAATCAGGCGGATGAGGTTTCGTGATTGAATGTCCTCTATCAGTAAGTAATTTAATCATATCAAAATGTCCGTAGGCCGCAGCAACATCCATAGGTGTAGTTTCGTCCAAAAATTCCGAACTATCTACAGCGCCAGCGAACTCCGAGTGAGGACGTTGCTCCTCCATTTTGTTGAGAATCATCACCGCCATTTGCTGTTGGTTGTCTCGGATCGCGTGTAGGGCGGTGTCACTGCAGTCGACGTTCGGAACCGAAAGTAACAGTTCCAGCATTTGTATGTCGCGTTCTAACACGGCTATATGAAGGGCTGAGAGGTTCTGCAGGCATAAATGTGAGGTTAGAATGCGTCACATCAGCTAAAAGTCAGCGTTAGCGTAAGTTATAGGTTGATGCGACAGTAAAATTAGTAAATTAGTAAATGGAAATTGAGGAGCTGATATTGGATTGTGGAGGGCGTGAGAAAGGCTCGAGGGAGTGAGAGAAGAAATTTCATAGTTGTAAGTGAATTTTGGGATGGAAGAGAGAGGGAAGAAAGCGGGATTTGTGAAGCTGTCGGCCCGAGAACCGACAAAGAAGTTGACGCCATGTTTTTTATTGAGAACCTTGGAGTCTGTTACATCCTCAACACTGAGAGTTGACAATAGACGGTAGTATTATACTCTGTATAGTAATATAAGAAAAAGACCAAGTGACAGAAGGCGAATAACATCAGAAATGTGGGTAACGGAATAACCCCCGTTGTGAAGGCATCGGTAGTTTATAGGCCACTTAAAGAATCCTCGGAAAAGCCGCTCTTTTCAATAAACGCCGCTCCTTTGGTATGGATCTGACTCTAACACTGTTATGGCGTTATGTTGCTGTACTGGTTGCGTCAATTGCCTTTTTTTATTATATTGGGAACATTTGATCCTGAATAAGGCTAATTTAATGTGCCCCGTCACTTTACCGCACGCGTTTCATTCTTTCTCCGAGTCATTCATGCCCTTACCTTACAGGATACCTTACAGGATACCTTACATCTGGATCTCGATCTAGATCTCAACTTGTACTGGTGGAGATTAGACGTGTTTACTAAATATTAGGCTTTTATGATGCATCAGAGGCCCGATGCCGGTTTTTTCAGGTCTCATCAGGATGAATTAGACTTTTTTGTTGTGTGATAGTTTTCAAATTATTGTCTTGTTAGGTTCTGATTTATGACCGGAGATACACTTTTAGCGTTTTATTTTCGGTATTAACTTAAACATTTTAGGCAATAGATAAAATATAAATTCTATTGTCGAATTTAAACTTTTGAATTTACCAAGTTACACTTTAGAGGTTGTAATTTATCAAATTTATCATCGAATAATTTTATTAAAGTCGCCGACTAAATTCCAAAATAAAGTCAGGTCATTATTTAAACGCGAGGAATTATTTGTTTTTTATATATTCAGAACAGCCTTTTAATTTTTACACTGTTGTAATATTTTTGGTAGTTAGTAACTCTAGTATTATGGCTAATATTTAATATGGCCGATGTCTACATTTTACAGTTTTTGTTTCAACAAAAATTTCAGTGCCTAATTTTAGTTAAATTAGTTTTATCAACATTTTTGTAGTAATTTAACGCACGCTGACGTTTGAAAATAATTATAGTAAATTGTGTTAACAAATTGACAATAAGTTTGTGTCTTGGATAGATTTATTGTGTGATTTATACGAAGCTTTAAAAATTTTTTTCGTCGATTAAAATCATGAAATTTTAAAAGACCAACAAAATTTAAAATCGTCCAGTTGTATTACTAACCCGACCATTGTTCCTACTATGGAAATTAATTGAATAATTTATTTTAATAAGGTATAATCATAGAATATTCATTACACAAGCTAATATCATTATCATAATTATTATAACTATAAGTAGTAGTAGAGACTAAATTAAAATTTTCGGTATAAATAACTCATTGAAAATACCTGATAGTTAACAGCATTAATTTTAAAATGTGGATTAGCTTTAAGAAACTTTTTAACACATGTCAGATTTCCATTGGCAACAAAGTCAAAGAAATACTTCTCAACACTGGTAAGTTGCGGTAAAACAACTCCTTGGCTCTGCCGGAAGAGAACAAAGTTAAATTTCCTTTGAAAAGAAGCAAAACCTTAAAACTATCTGTAATCTAAAAAAATTCAAGTACAATAACCTTAACTTTGTCAAGTTCATCTTCTGAGGAAGCGTCTGGCGCCTCAGTTTCTTCCATTCTACTCTCATTTCCTCTCACTTCTCAAGAACATCCCTTATTTAGCTTCAATATCAAAACAATTGTCTCAATCTGGTCCTCGAATCTAACCCAGTAAATTCACAATAAAATAAAATAAAATAACTTATAAATATTCAATGAAACGTAAGCAACTATATCTTATTTGACATAACAATAAATTATAAACAAAAGAGGTTACAAACAAAAATAATTATTATGATACAAATTCAGGACGCATAAAACGAACTAATCAGATAGAAATTTATTTGGAGAAAAAGTTTCCGGCAATTATAATAGTACATATTGGTTTTTGCATTTAAGGCATTTTATGTATTTCTTCATTTTTAATTGTTAATGACGTTACTTCATTTATATTTATTTATTAATTTATAACCTTATGTTTTTGGATTAATTATAATAATTATAATAGATAAATCAATAATAATAAATTAATAATTATAATAAGAGATAAATATCTATGCAGAAAATTGAAGAAAAAAATTTTTTTTAACTTTGAACGCAATTTTTCAAAAATATTTTTTTCTCATTTATTTGTTTTTTAAATAAAATAAAAAAAAAAAAACAGTGTAACGTTGGAGAGTTTTTAGTATTATTATTGGAATAATAAATTTGAAATAACATTTTTATAAAAAATTTTCTCAAACTAAGTATCTTTCTTCACAGAGATAGAAGTTTAAACAGTTCCAAATAATTTTTGAAAAAAAAAAAAAAAAAAAAATAAAAACATACAAACATAAAAATAATAATGACAAACTTCTTCAGTGATTATTGTTAAATCTAATATTATTAATAACATAAGAATAATAATAAAAAATAACAACCATTTATTAATTTAGCATTGAATCTATTTCATCCTTCAATATATACATAATTTATAACTTTTACTACGTACAATCATTTTACGATATAATTCGATAAAAATATAATAATAATATTATTAATAAAAAAAATAATAATAAAATAATATTATAACTTAAGCTTTACAAAAAGTAAAAAGCAAAAAATCTAGTCTTTATTTTTTAATAATTAACTTAACTAAACAATTACAATAATTATAATAATAATAAAAATAATTATAATAATAATAAAATAAAAATATAGTACAGTTAATTAACTGATAAATATGTTTTTTTTTTATTTTTGGGTTTTCCAAAAGATCTAAAATAATTATAAAAGCGATCGATTATTATTTACAAATACGCATAAGTACGTAAATTAATTAATAATTAAAAAAATGCGACTGAGACTGGCCATTATTTCTCTACGACTTAATAATAAGAATATAAATTTGTTTTGTTTATAAATAGTTATAAAATAATTAATAATTATAATTCATATTTATATATAAATATTTATAAAATTCATTGTATTTTTTTTTTATTTTCATATCTTAATGATTGATTTAAATTAAGCATTACATCTTTGACATAATGAATTCCTTTAATTAAATAAATTGTCACCTTGCCGAGTCAAATATAAGGTAATTTTTAATTAGTATATCATTGAAGACGGCAGGACGTATGCAGAAATTTTGTAAAGGAAAGACGGGTACCAATGAACACCTTGGGGTTCAGAGTCCTCGATTTCGCGGTCTTGGATCTCGTTGGTAGCCAAATCCTCGTCTTCTTCTAGTTTCTCGTCCGGAACTTCAGAAAATGAATTATAGCTGGGCACAAAGAAGCTGTAAATGCTCTCCAAGGACGACTGGATGTAATGGAAGACTCTGAAGGGCATGAAGGCATAGTGGGCCAAAGTTTGGCTGTCAACGACTGCGTAGCAAGAAGCGACAACATCGTCTATCAAGACAGTTCCTTCACTGGTGAGTGGAGCGTACACTCCGCTGTCAAGGATTAGTTTTGCTTCAATTACCGAGTCCCAGCGTAATCTGAGCTCTTCTGCAGAAGAAGAAGAAGATAAAATTGATGGAACAGAATCCTGGACCAAGATACGGTCGCCAATTTTAACCCGAGCGGCGAAAGTCACTGTCTCCTTATCGCTCTGCTGGACCGGTACCAAGTGCGCGGGTGTAAGGGTCAAATGTTTCCCGGATGCTGTTGTGAGCTTGATAAACTGTCGCTTCTCCATTGGCTGGCGGTCCATAAACGCCAGGACCTCGCTGTAGACAACGTTGCCGCGAGAGTCCAAGGCTGCTACTTTCTCGCCCACTTTCAGGTCTGACAGCGCTTTTTGGCTGCCGTCTGATGTTCGGATTAGACTTTTTCCGGGGAAACAACCGCCTGATTTTCCTACTGATGATGATTCTGTTGGAAAATAAAAATAATTGTTATTATTATTTGATTTTAGGAAGATAAATTATTTTAGGAAGTAATTATTGGAATTTTTTTAAGATTAATCTTCTCTAGATTTTGAGAACGATCATTAATTCGAGATATCAATGGAAGAGATAAAAGTCTCATTTCTCATCCAGAAAATTGTCGTAGAAGCTTCGAGGGCTTAGAGAAACGAATTGAGCGGAATAAACTACTGACATTTGTATTGATTTAGTTGAAAGGATTTCACGAGTTAGAGCGGAAAAATGTTGCTATTTTTTTTATCTTGAAACTCGAGTCTTGCTAGCTTTGAGATGAAAAAAATAAAAAATACGGCTCGATAGCAAACTGAACTAAAAAGTATAAAATAATTTTAAATGAGTTTGGAATGAAAATAGATATCAAAGATTAACAAAAAATTCATTTTATTGTAAAAAAAAATTGAAAGAAAAACTTTGACTTAATTCAAGAAATTTTTAGTCTTCCTTAGTATTTTTTTCTGCCAAAAAAAATTACCCTCGAGTCAAGAATTTTTTTTTCTGAGTACTTTTTATTTTTTCAATCTAAAATTTCTCTTTCTTCTTTTACAATAAGCTTACAAAAATTCTGCAGTCTAATTTTTATAATTTCTTTATTCATTTTTCCAGAAAAAACTGGTTACCTTAATGAGGTTTTGCAAACAAACGATTAAATTATTTTGATAATATTAATTATAATAAATAAGTTTTATAATTCTACTCAAGCAGATTAGATTAATGTGTTTACAATCATAATTATTTAAATAATAAACAAGAGTAATAAAATGCAAAAATCTTTAGAGTAAAATCTCAATATTAGTTTAGATTATCCTTGGAGCCTTGAAATGTAAGTTTGGCAATAGAAGAAGACTACCCGCGATAGCGCCGTTAAAGAAGACAACTATTTAACCTTCCACGGAAAATTTCCGATCGTAAAACAAAAATTTAAACAAAATTGCTGCAACCAATAAAATTTCTCAAATCAATTTTATATTTATTGCATCCATTTATTCGGCGTAAAATTCAAAGGGGAATCCCTTTATTATCTAAATCGAAATATTTATCTTATATTACGAATTACTTTTTGTTTAATAAAATATACAGTTGAATTTAAATCAGGTAATTTACTTAATTGTAAATTTTTATTATCAATAAAAGCGAGCATTGATAAAATAAAAATAATAAATGTTTGTTTATAAATATAATACTCGTAAGATTTCTCAACTCTAAATTCTTATCAATAAAATATTTTTAATGCAATCAATTAGAATGCCTGATGACTCGTACCGGGCTTGTAAAAACAGTAACAGTTTAAGAAATTAATTTTATTTTATTTATGACTGATAAACAATAAATTTAAAACGAAAAGTTCTATAAATTTAACTCCTAAGTTTTTCTTATCTCTCGTTTAATTTAACATTATACTATCTCTGAATTTTTTCTATTTTATTTTTATTTTTTTTTTCTTTCTAAAATAACATTCTTATTCTTATTCTCATTGGGCATCCTCATATCCGACGATATATTACACGCGGCAGTGTCATCAATACAACCGCTTGAAAAGTTCTTAAATATATTCTTTTTAAAAAAAACATATTAACGCGTCGTTTTACTTCAGAACCTTCCGCTTTCGAGTAAATCAAAGATTTAATGCCCGGTGCTGACTATATTCTTCCATATATCCATGTAAGATATATACATATGTGTATACATACTCTGACTCCTGGCTTAAGCTTGCTGCTTCTTATTTTCACCTTTTCTCTTTTTACTTAACACTTTAAAACAAAAATATTTTTGGAAAAGCACTTACCTGATTTAACGGAACAGTGGATGTGAGATCGGGATTCGTAGTAGACCCAGTCGAAGCCAGCTTCAAAAGCGAGCCTTGCAAGCATTCCATACTTGGAACGATCTCGATCACTTGTCGTTACATCAACGGCTCGTCCTTCGTAGTGAAGCGAATCTGTTGCGTGTTTTCCTTCCTCATCCCACCCTTCAGTGACGCGTAATTTGACTCCTGGCCATTGATTCATTACAGATATTGCTAATGTATTCAGTCTCTCTTTACATCTCTGGAAAATAAATTTTTTAAGTGGTATTAGTATTTGTTTTTTATTAAAAGTAATTTTTTTTCATATGAATTTTTTAAGCAAGTTTAAGTTCTAAATGTTTTAAGAAATTATTTTAAGGAAAAAATTCATTAATTTTAAGCTTTTTGAAATTGGTGAAAAATCTAAGATTTGAGCTTTTATTGAAGTGAAACTTCTTTATCGACATATGAGAGAAAGTTTATAGCAATGTAAAAAAAATCGTCACAATCTTCGGTTACGCGCCATGTTATTTTTTTTTTTTTTTTTTATCAAAGTTCAGTATAGCGCCGTAAAGAATAAATCTAAAAACAAAAAAAAAACAAATTAATTGATAATTTAAAAATAAAAAAAAATACAATTATTAGTAAATAAAAATATGTATACGTACATCTTTTTTATTTATTTGTTTCTAAAGATTTATCTATTCATTTTTAATTCTATAAAATCATTGCATGTCTACAAGATTAATTGTCATTATATAATTGTATTACTTTGAATAGATAATTCCAATTATTTACTCATAACTTGTGTAATTGAGTTAGTTATTAAATATCTGTTTTGAATTATTTTTACTAAGTTATAGAAGAAAATATGAATATTAAAGTTCTTTACATAATTTTTATAAACCGATTAAATAATGGTAGAGTTTAAAAAATGACAACAATGGTAATGATGATGAGATCATAATTGATGAATTACAATGATTATAATAAAAGCAATGATAAAATGAATTACTCATATTATTGGTATGCATGTCTATAATACAAAAATATGTTTAATTTAATCTTGAAAAATTATTTTTCGCGTGCCTCATCTAGCCAATTTCTGTGAAGTTGTAAATAGTAAAAAAATTATAAGTCATAAAGAAGTTTCACTTCTTACTTGTGTACTCTGGTACACACACATATTTTTTTTTTATTATAAAAATTTACACATGTAAAAAAAATAAAGTATTTTGACCAAAGTTACTCTAAAAATTACCATAAAAATTTTTGCACACAAAAAAAAGGCTCACTTGAGCCAAGAAAATATTTTTCTTCCTAATTATTTTTTTGAGCGAAAAAAAAAATTTTTTTTGACACAAGAAATTTCACTTATTCCAATAAAATTAATTCTCTTGCTTTAAGAAATACGTATCTCGATCCAAGAAAATTTATTTAAGTCAAGAAAATCTTCTTGTTTTGAGAAAATTTAGCCTCTTGCTCCAAAAAATTTAGTTCTTGGTATATAAGTAAATTTTCTTGTCTTGAGAAAATTTCTCTCTTGCTTCAAACAATTAAATATAAAGATAGAAGTCAATTTTCATTAATATTGTTATTGCTTAACATGTCAAATGGGAAGATCGAATATATTGAACCATTTTTTTTCATTTAATATGTATAATTTCACGCTGAAATAATATAAAATGGGTATCAAATATTCACGAGAAAAATTTTCTCAAGGTGAGAAAATTTTTTTCTCAGCTGAAGTAAGTGGCGCTGCTTCCCTGAAGTATCTAAAAATTTTGATCAAATATAAAAATTTGTTGTATCAAGTATTTATAATAATTTGAATTAAGAAAAAATGACTTGCACCAAGAATAGAATTTCAAGAAAAATTTTTACTTTGGCCAACACAACTTCGGTCTTCCTTCAGGCACCCGAAAATTTTCTTGAGCCAAGAATTTTTTTCTCCAGTCAAGAAATTTTTCAATCAATACTATTCAAATAATTGAAGTATGAAAAATTACAATAATAAAATTTTGAGTAAAATAAATGACTAGTTTTTTTTAAGCAAAAATTGAAAAATTTTTCCTTTTTTATTGAATAAAAAATTTATCATTTTTGAACTTTTTCTACTAGCAAAAATTAAAAATTTTAATTTTTACTTTTGATTTAATAATTTTTATAGTAAATAAAAAGAATCAAATAGTTATTTTGGTTAAATTTGGTATGAAATCAATTACAAATAAAAATTTTATACAATAATTTTTAACACTAAATAAACATTTATTTTTGAAAAATGACAGAGATAAAAAATTTTGAATATTATAAATTCATTATTTTTTATCTATTTTAAGTTAAAAATTTTTGAACTAATACTTTTTTTTTGTATAAAGAAAAACTAAAATTGAATATTTTGCTAAATATTTTGTATAAAAAATTTTTGACACAATCAAGAGTGTCCAATGTTAAAAGTTTAAAAAAGAATAACCAACAAGGATTAAAAACTTTATGTAAAAAAAAATGTTTAAAATCCTACTTAGTACAAATCAAAAACTTCCGAGCGCTGTTTGTAATAAGTATTAAAAAGGATTGTTAATATAATGCGATTTATGGTCATGATTTCTAAGATAAAACAAAGTGTCGAGCGAAGAAAGGAAAAAAGTGTAAGCATGAGGCATCAGGTAAATAGTTAAAGCGTTTAAGAATGAAAAATAAATGGTTGTTTTGACCGTTTGTTTGACAGGAATGAAAGGTATAAATGTTAAAGACGTGAAAGAAAAAATGACTAGTCCAGTCTAGCGGTCGGTTATTGAGAGACTGCTTGTATTGAGGAGAATTATTAAGAACCAAAAGTCCATGCCGAATTGGGGGCAAACACGAGTATAAATACAAGATGGAAGAAAGCCAAAAGGCTTTTATACAATATCGTATAAATATTTTTCTTTCGTGTCACTTTGGATCTTTTACCTGGGATGAGCCTCGGGATCATCCAAAGAACTAAACCGAAACCGAAACCGAAACGAGAACAGTGAAAGAGATGAGGGTGTGAGTTTTTTTGCTCAAACTTATTCATAATGTCAAAACTGATGCTCGGCTGAAGACTTTCAGACGCACGGGCCGTGTGTGATTTTTTTTTTTAGAATAAAATAAATAAAAAAACTATCGGGGAAAAAACTATTCGGTGCGAAAGCCAACAGTCAACGGAAAAACTCGTTGACTTTTATTTCGGTTCGGAAATCTATTGTATGTCCTGTATTTATATTATTACTCATCCTGGTATTTGCTACAGCTTTGGATGGCTTTTACGCTCCGTTATTGTCAATGCACTAATTTTTATTATATTTCACAGATTTTACTTTTTTTTTTGGTGACTTGCATTTTTATTGAACTTTGATTCAATTTGTACTTTCGAATGGATCTTTGTATTCTTGGAGAAATTTTTCAAAGGAAATAATCTATCATATAGACTTTTTTAGTAAATTAAAAAAATTTTTTTTCAATTCGGAGATATCTTCTTAGAAATTGAAATTGTGATTCGGTAAAAAAGCAAGGAATAACTTGCGTATTCCGTAAAATTCGATTTGTTAAATGATTTTTATATTCTTAGGAAAATGTTGAAAATACTAAAAATTTTTTAGACAGGATTATTGAAACTCAAAATTTGATAATTAATGTTTCAAGTATCGTATTTAATAAATTCATTATTTATTCTCATAATTTTACTGAATAATTTTGGAATTAAGATTCTTAAGAAAATATTGAAGATATAAAAAATTAAGGCAGACATTTATTTGATATTCAATTTTTTAAACAAAATTTTTCAAAAGTCTAAATATTTGATAATAATAATTGCAAGTCTAATATTCGATAAAATCAAAATTTATCTCTATAATTTTTCTAAATAATTTTGGAGACATTTTTTTTTATATTTAATATTTTAAAAAACAATGATTAAAAATCGGAAATTGACAATAATAATATGAATTATAATACTTAAATTAAAATTTATCCCTATGATTTTATGGAATGATTTTAGAATTTTAATTTTTGAGAAAATATTGATGATGTAAAAATTTAAGAGACATTTTTTGAACCAAAATTTTCAAAAGTCAAAATATTTGATGATAATAATTTGCAGTATAATATTTTACTAAATCAAAATTAATCTTCATGATTTCCCTGAATAATTTTGGAATTAAAATTTTTAATAAAATATTGTAACTATAAAAATCACCTGACATTTTTTTGAGTCAAAATTGAAAATTTAATAACAACAATTGAAAGTAAACTATTTAACAAAATATTGAAAAAAAAAAAATTAATTCTTGAAAATTTAAGTGCGGAGCGTGAGAATCTTAAGAAAATCTGAATAGAACAAGGAGGAAAAAACTAAAAACAATTAAAAAAGTACTAACAAGTATTTAGGAAGATGATCTTTAGAATGTGTGTTCTATGATACCGGGCGGCGTTGGGTAATTTTTTATTGTCGGTCATTGTCAGTGTCCGTGTATTAATATTTGTGTATATGGAGTGGAATAAGATTGTTGTCCAGCTCACGGACAAAATGTTTGTAAATAGATGTTAAAATCAGGGAGGGGCATTACGGAGACCCGCTGTGCGAACATGGAACCCCATCGGGTGCAATACGAACTTCCAAAGACTAAAAGAAACCCCAGAGCAAACTCCCAGAGTTTAAATTTGTTTTCGTTTGTATCTACTACACTATTCTTTCACTCTTCTTTTATTCTTTAACCGAATTATGCTTGGACCTTTATCTTGTTCACCGTCCATCCTCCATCCTCAGATCCTCTTCCTATTATTTATTTAATATTATACCAAAAACCCGACTCTGAATAACTTTTATCCGCTGATATTTGCTCGAATAATTTATTTGTGCCATTTTAGCGAATTAATCACCCGAATTCCGACCGAAAAATCCACTACTACAAATTAAATATGACACAGATTAATAATAATTATGCGTAATATTTTAATAGTGGTCGACATTTACGCCCACGCGATCACTAAATATCAATAAATCCTCACTTCACATTATGTACAATGTTATTTATTATTTATTATGACGTCTGTCGCGTTTTATATATTTATTGGTCGGGCCAAAAAATACACATGTGTTTGTTAAAAAATGACAATCTTGGGAGTTGACTTTGGCGGTGATTTTTTTATCATTAAAATTTAAATACAAATATTCGTAGAAAGATATAAATTTGTGGGTGATCTATGGGACAGTAATGCTTCAAAAGACACCGATCTTTTAGTGTACTGTCAGAGGCTAATCGTTTCACTTTTAAGGTATCTGGTCTTTCACTAAAATATTTGGATCTTTTTAAATCCTCAAATATTTTCTTCTTTCGGCTAGCTTTTATTTTATTCACTCAATACCATTTTATGTTCGTTCAGTCACTTTTAAATCAGAGTCAAAAATTATTACAGATTTTTAAGATAATTTACCAATTTTTTGTTTTTTTTTTATTTCACACTAAACAATTTTTTAATTTCCTAGCTCAAGAATTTTTCTGCTTGATTTAAGGTGAAGAAATTCTTAAAAATTATTTTCTTAGTTCGAGAGTTTTTTTCTTTAATAAAGTTAATTTTTTCAGGGCATCTGATAATTTGAATAGATGTGTGTGCGGAAAATTTAAATTGAAAACACTTAAGTCGAAATTATAACTATGAATTTATTGAATTTTTTTGAATTTTATTATTAAATTTTTAAATTTAAAGAATGTAGAATGAATTCAATGGATGTTTTAAAAATTGAGTAGCTGTTAATATTATTATAAGGAAAACAAGGACGAAAAATTACAATTCAGAAAAATACATAGCAGAAACATGGCATCGATTTGTACGCAGAAAAATTTATTAAATATTTACACGGTGAATTTTAGAATTTAGAATTTTTTTGTAAAATAAATTTCCAGGAATGTGTAACTGTAATTTTCTGTCTAAAATTAATTACCATATTGAATTTAAATAATTAGCCACTCAATTATACCATTAAATTAATTAATTAATTAATACAGAAGTTTATAATATGTTAATTAAGAGTATAGAAATTTATTATTACAAAATTTACCGTGTCCATTTTATATAAACTGATAAAAAAATTAAATTGATTCAAGAGAAAAATTATTAAAACAAAAAAATCATTTTGAATAATTTATTTCGAATCAATTTGAAAAAATTTTTAATCGAGTAAAATTCACTTAATTTAAGTCAAGCACAATTTCTAGGACCAAGAATTTTTCTTTTAAATCAAGTTAATTTTTTATTTTTTAGTGCAAATTTTGTTATACTTCCATGGACTAACAATAGAAATAATTTTAAAAAATAGACGAAAAAAATTAATCGAGCCTTTTTAAATGTTTCTTATAACAATTATGAGCCATAAAATAATAAAAATAGAAAAATGAAGTATTAAAATAAATTAGCGAGGGCTGTAATCTCAAGAAGTGATAAATAATATTTGTGAAATAATTAAAAAATCTCAGTCAGTAAAAAATGATATGAAAAGACAAGATGAAGAATCAGCCATTGCAAAGACAATGGAAACACTTAAGTTCTTGTTCATCTTGTCCACCTCCTCGTAAGTCTCTTGACAAGGAGGCGAATGGGAGGATACAACAAATTTTAAGCTACATAACGTACACCGCAAAATAAAATAAAAAAAAAGAGAATAAGGAAAGAGAGTCGGAGATATTCATGAGGAAAGATCTCAGAGGGAGTCCCGTCGCGCACTTTCGTACGTGGGAATGGCATTTGTATACACCAACTTACAAATAAGATGAACCGTCTTTCTCTTAATCCTTTATCATTATTATTACAATTATATATATGTGTATATGTATATAAATATTATTTTTGTTTAGCGCGGAGTGAGAAAGCGTCAGCTATAAAGCCTAGAGCTAATTACAAGGTGTCAATCATCCACGTATCGCAAACGACGCCTACTCGAGTGCATATACTTTCTGTCTAACCATGCATTATCGTGGGCTTGCATCGAACCGCCAACTATAATGTATATACCGTCCTGCCGTCCTGCAGTCCTAAAGGAGGATTAAACCTGTATTACTTCCTTTAGAGCTTGTACCATACCATCGCATCGCCATTTTTTAAATCTTTCCTTCCTTTTTTCATTACACCGCAGCATCCCGTCCTATAGGATTTATCTCCTGCACACCGTATCGCCAACAAGAGCTTATTATTCTCATTATCCGACCATTCTATTTACAAATATAAATGTAAGGAAATTTTTTTTTGCATGTTGATTTTTTTAAATATTTTATTTTTTAACATTCTGCATCAATGAAAATATTAACTTCGTTAATGAAAAAGCTAACTTGGTTTATGGAAAAAAATTTTAAACAAACTCTTATAGAATTTTGAATCAAGTTAATTAAATCAGAAAAATTCGTTAATTCAGGAACTTTTTCGCAGGATCAAATTCTTAAAAATTGTTTTCTAGAATTAAGAATTTGATTAATTTAAATCGTGCAAAAAATTTGTAGAATTAAGTAATTATTCTGATATAATTGTAAGTTTTACTTGATTCAAATTTTTTTTTGCTTAATTAAATTTTCCAAATTAATTATTTTAATTTAGAATTTTTTTTCTTAAGATAATTTTTTTATCAACATGTAAATATTGATGGAGTTTCTTGTAAATGTAAATATATAATGTAATAAAGGAATCAAGTAGTAACTCAATAGATATAGTGCAACTTTCAATATCAATGCAAGTAGTATTACATTACAATATGGTTAACTTGTGAGTCTGAAGAAATTTTTATGAAATTTCATGAATTTTATTTCTTAGGAAAATTTCATATAATTTTCAAAATTGTATTAAACAGTATTTTTTTTACAAAAATTTATAATTAAATTTTTTACATTTAATTTGCTTAATTTTTTCTCAACTATTGACATTTTTTTCTCAATTATGAAATTTATGCCCTCAAAATTCAAAAGCAAGAAAGCCAAATTTTTTAAATAATCACAATCAAAACTTAATAAAAACTTTGATATCTGATAAAAAATTAGCTTTATTCAACAGAAAAATTATTAAACCAAAAATATTAATTTGAAGAGTTCATTTATGATAAATAAACCAAAAAATTTTTTTAATTAATTCAAATTTACTCAAACAAAGGACAATTTCTTTTGTAAAGAAGTTTTTTCATTGTTTGAATAAAAAATTATCTTCAATCAAGACAAAAATTTTTTTGAACCAAGAAAAAATTCTCAGTTCAAAATTTTCTCTTGAATTAAATTAGTTTTTTTTTTCAATCTCCGATTCAAGGCGATCAAACACTCCAAAATCTCTTCTTGTTTCTTGAATTTTTTTTTTTAATAAATTTAATTTTTTCCAAAAAGTAATAAAGTTAACATATTAATATCCATCAATCAAGTTAATATGCCCCAAAAATCTATCCTCAACTCAAAAAAACTAATCTTGCTACCATTATTAGCAAAGTAAATAATCGGCAAAAATCTGAAACGCAAGAGATCCGGCGTGAATAAAAAACCGCTAGGTGATAATCAATAAATATTAAGCCGGTGAAGAATGTTATTAAACCGAAACTAACAAAATAAGATGATGTAAAATTGTTCGGTGGGCCGGCGAATAAGTCCCGAGCGTGCGAGGGGGTTGGGTTTAAAAAGACCCGATGGTCCATGATGGTTATAGCCGCGATGGAAGATGCTGGCCCGGAGAGAGGGCAGATCTCTAAGTGAAGGTACTGAAGATCTCGCGGGGCAGATCTTTCGGCCCCGCCTTCATCTTCCCGACTCATATATATAAATATATAAATATATTCTTCCCCTTCTATCCTTATTTTTATTCTTATACTTATACTTAACTATTCATCCGGTTTTTATTTCTACTCACATTAAACATTACACATAAACATGCATAAACATAAATCTGTATTGCCTCTCTCTCTTTCTCTCTCTCTCAAGCTTTGATCCGGTGACCCGCGAGCTCTGAAATTCAAATGAGAACACGGAATTTCCTTTTTTTTAAGGTAACTCTTTAATTTACATGCTACCACTTCATTTAACGCTTTACGTCTTACATGCTTCATTCATTTATCGAGCCAGCTGATTACTGTGTAGTGGCATGCTTCATCGTTTTTAACTTCCCGCTAAGAAAATCGAAGATTTTCAAAAATCGGGAAGTTATTGTTTTCACCCCGTTTTACGAAAATCGAGTTTTCATCGAATCTCGACGTTTCGAGGTCCTAGAAAGCTTCCCTGACTATTCCCGCGATGGTGTCTGTATGTATGTATGTATGTATATGTGTGTGTGTGTGTGTGTGTGTGTCCCACGGAAAAAGTATATATTCTAGTATATATTCTAGAATATATCCGAGAATATATTCTAAATATATTCCGGATATAGCCCGTTTTGCCCAAGGAATATATTTCAAAAGTATATATACCTGAATATATTCAGTATATATATGATGGATCAGACCATAGATCTGACGACAGACCAAACTATAGACCAGAGAAAAATTTTGAGTAAAACGGAATACAAGTGAGTGCATGCCCATATATTCCGGAATATATTCTTTGGGAAAAAGGGTTATATTCGGAATATATTCAGAATATACTCTCGGATATATTCTGGAATATATACTTTTTCCGTGCAGGGTGTGTGTGTGGATGTATGTAAACCTCTCATAACTTTTGAACCGCTTGACCGATTTGATCGCGGTTGGTGCTATTCGAAAGGGCTTGACCAAACTTAGATTTTCAGTATACTTTGGAACGATTCAGACCGGTAGATTTTAAGAAATCACAAAAAAAATTTTTTCAAATGGGGTTTTTTTGGAATAACTTTTAAACGGCTCTACCGATCAATTCCAAAAACTAATCAGCTTTTAACATCAAAAAACCACGCCGATCGCTGCCAGTCTAGTCAAAATCGGTTGATTCGTTCGTGAGTTATCGTTGACGACAGAAAACCGAAAAAAGTTTTTTTTCGGAATTACTCCGAAGTTTTCCGTTCTATCAATTTAAACTTGGAAATTCTTTATGAAGCTTAAAAAACTGCGTCGAATGCCACCAACCGCGTGGAAATCGGTTTATTCATTCAAAAGTTATTTCGATTTGAAAATTCAAAAAATAGTGTTTTATCAAACGTCTATCACACTTTTGAGCTCAAAGAGCTCAAAAGCATACAAAATCTATTTTTTGAGCTCGGAGATCTCAAAATAACACACAAATTGTATTTATGAGCTCGAAGAGTTCAAAAACGTCACAAATGCAATTTCAAGCGTTTAGGTATAGAATCGACGGGAAGTTGCAGGGATGGCCTTCAGGGTTAACCGTTTTCCTAATTTTTTTTTTTTTTTTTCAACTTCATTCAGAGACTCATCACCTCAATGAGTGTTTGAACTTTTCGCGTAGTTGTGAATTTATTATTTCGATTTTGATTTCCAGCTGGGCTGGAAGGAATTATTTAAAGGGAATTACGCGTATGAAGACGACAAATATGAAAAGCAAGATGACGAGGCAACAATAGATGCGTTCACCAGTGAGTTGAGTTTACTGTTTGAGTGTTTACTGAGCTCTCAGTTTGGTACTTGGGCTGTGGAACAAAAAAAATATTAATTCCGGCGAGATTCTCAATGGACAAAAGAGGAAAGCTAAGAGGATCTAAGTGAAGAAAGGATGACCTATCTCACGGGGTCCTGTTTTTTTTCCTTTTGAATATTTTTGAGTGAAGAAAAAAAATATTTTTAGGCTATTTTTAGACACAGGGTTTTTTTTTTAAATATTGAGGACGGATAGGAAGAAGAATAATTGTAATATGTGTGAAGTTCGGTATATGAGCTGGCTGAAGAGTGCCAAAATTTGAATTAAAAAACAAATTAAATATTCTTTTGGAAATTTCAATTTTTTTTTTTTTTTTAGATCTATTGAGTTTTAATTGATTTAGCAGATTGAAAAAGCAGAATCAAAGAAATAAAACTTGAAGATAAAGAAAAGTTGTTTCTTTAACAATCTTACAATTTTACAAAATTTAAAAGTGCTTTATAACTTAAAAGAAAATCTAATTTATTTCACTTAAAAATTTGCTGAATCAAAAATATTTGTTTTGAATCAAGTGATTTTCTTTGTACAGAAAATTTTTTTCTAACAAAGTACTTAACTTCTGTCCTGTTTTCAAACAAAATACTCAATTATTTCGCTCAAGAATTTCTCGGCTCAAGACACTATAACATTATTTCAAGATATTACTTTGCTTCAAGAAAGCTGTTAAAACCAACAAACTATTAGATTTCTGCTTCTCTACATCAAAAAATTTTTTAAAGCTTCCAGAATATCTTGAAATAAAAATTAAGTTCTTAAAATATATTTTTTTGGTATTTTGAATTGAATAATTTTGTCATTAATAATAATAATAAAGTTATTAAAAATAAAAAAAACCGAATTATTTTTAATTTTTAAGAAGTATTAGCATCTTAACTCAACATGGTATTGTCTTGAATCGTGACAATTATTATCGACTGAAGATATATAAATTTAGATTCAAGAAGTTGAGATTCAAGGCAAGAAATTGTAGAATTTAACAACCGGTTGTCTTCAAAATAATTTGGCTCTTGAATAAAAATATTTTTTGTTATCAGTTTTATCAAACTGAAAAAGCTTCCTTTGGTTTCAGGATATCAATTTAATTTATAAAAAAATTAGGAATAGCATGAACTGGCGACACTGACGCCTCCTCGTGCCAATGAATCACTACGAACAGGACGATAAATCTGAAAGCGCGGGCGAGGGCATTTAATGTCAGGAGATTTATCGCCTGGACATTAACCAGGCGCTCTGCATAACAAAATGTCATACTACTAAAAAAATAATAATAAATCGAGATAATAAAAAATAACAAAATATTATCGATTTTTCATTGAGCATTTTAGTTAGTAATATAACAGTGTCTCGTGTCTGTTATTTATAATACACAGGACGATAATGACGATGAGGAGGTTTCCTGGAAGACCGAGAAGGTGTCTCAGTGTCTCGGGTTACATCCTTATTACCTGGAGTGAGAGTGAGTTGAGGAGATGAGTGAACGATGAGAAATATCGGACTCGACATGCCACGAATCCTCTTTTGTCTGTGGGAACGGATTAACCGCTACAAGCGACACAAACACCCGTCACTTTTCAACTAATACATTTTGACATACATACATACTATATACATACAAATTTTTTTTTATTTTTTAGAATTGCACACCATCTTCATGGTTTTTTTTTTTTTTTATAGATCTAATCATTAATTTGTTTTATTATATTATTATGGATTTTATTATTGCAGGTGAAAAGCTGACGAAGATTAAGCTCAACTCAAGAAAATTTCCTCTCCCACAATTCTCTGTAATTTTTCAATAACTATTAATAATTGAACAATATTAATTTGTTATTTTTTATATTAAGTCTTACAAATTTTTATGATTTTTTAAAAATAAATATTTATAGCACATTTTTGAAAAAATTCCTGATAAAAAAATGAACTTGTCAAAATGATAATTTTAAGAAATTGTCCTTGGTTTGATTTTTGATTTTTAATCGAGTTCATTTTTTTTTATCAGAGAAAATAAAAAAAAAAACTATAATTTTTAATTAAAAATGTTGATTTTTTAACTTCCCGCTAAGAAAATTGAAAATTTTCAAAAATCGGGAAGTTACTGTTTTTACTCCGTTTTTCGAAAATCGAGTTTTCATCAGATCTCGACGTTTTGAGGTCCTAGAAAGCTTCCCTGACTATACTCGCGAGGTTGTCACTATTCCTGTGTGTGTGTGTGTGTGTGTGTGTGTGTGTGTGTGTGTGTGTGTGTGTGTATGTGTGGATGTATGTAAACCTCTCATAACTTTTGAACGGCTTGACCGATTTGATCGCGGTTAGTGCTATTCGAAAGAGTTCGACTAAACTTCGATTTTGAATACAAATTGGACCGATTTGAACTGATAGATTCTGAGAAATCTTAAAAAAACTGCAGAAAAAAATTTTTTCAAATCTGGTTTTTTTTTAATAACTTTCAAACGGCTTGACCGATCAATTCCAAAAACTAATCAGCTCTTAACATAAAAAAATAACGTCGATTGCCACCAAGCCGGTCAAAATCCGTTGATTCGTTCGTGAGTTATCGTTTACGAAAAAAAGTGTTTTTGTTGAATTACACCAAAATTTCCGGTCTGATCAATTTGTGTTTGAAAAAATATCATAGAATTTGAAAAACTGCGTCGAATGCCGCCAACCGCGTGAAAATCGGTTCATTCATTCAAAAGTTATTGTGGTTTGAAAATTTAAAAAATAATGGTTTATTAAACTTCTATCAGACTTTTGAGCTCAGAGAGCTCAAAACTACACGAAGATTATATTTTTGAGCTTGAAGAGCTCAAATACGTAATAAGTGCAATTTTGAGCGCTTAATTACAAAAGTAGCGGGAAGTTGCAGGGATAGCCTTCAGGGTCAACCATTTTCCTAATTTTTTTTTCTCAAAAATACTTGCTGATTTAATTATTATTAATATTAAAACTTTCATGGTTTAAAAAAAAAATTTTTCGTGTTTTTCTCAGAGACATTAAAACCCAAATTTTTTTTTACCACAAAATTCTTTTTATAATTTTTTTTCTTAAAGCTTAAAGTACATATTAAGTAATTAAAATAATTCTTTTAAATCAAAAGATTAAAAATAAATACTACTGAAATTGACAAAAATCTAAAAATTTTTTAACTTTTCTAAGAAATAGAAAAGAAAATTTCACCATTTTTTTACAATAAAACATTTCTTAAATAAAATCAAAAAACAGTTTAATGTTAATTAATTGAACCATCGTTAAAATAATTTTCAAAAAATTTAAAAAAACTATCCATCTTTAAAATTTTCATTACAAATTTTAGGAAAGCTAGAAATTTTTGAATTCGAATGTTAATCTACTTATAGAGAAGTGATACAAAGCTGATGAGTGAAACACAGAACAGTTGATGAGAATAAGAGTGTAGTAGGTGAAATAATATGATTGGAGGGTGAAGTTGGGTGATGACGTCCCGTCGACTTGAATTTTGCGACGCCTCATCGCCCTTGGCAGTCTCAAACGATTTCACTCACTCACTTACTGACTCACTCACTCATACTGGCTATTCTCTTTATTTTATTTTCTCATACTATATACTATATTATATTATATTATTATATTTTGTTATTTTAACCTTCCTCTTACTGATATGTATGAATGTAAGCTACCCGGCAGACCAGTTTAGTTCTCTCACTTGAAACGTGTGGTAAGTGCCGCAGGTGTGAGCGTGTAAGACCCGATTCGTCAAGGTCGATCGCGAGAGTCGATACACTTGACTGCACCGACATTGCCCTCTATATGTTATTGCATACATCCTATCTCATATCCCATATCCCATATCCCATATCCCATGTCCATATCTATTTAACAGTACACATTTTGACATTACTGTTTTATTATACTAATTATGTATATATTTGTTTTATCTAATCATTACATATATACATATATTATATATATTACATATATAAATATATAATTATATATTTTTATACCTACATATCATTTAATTAACTTGTTATGTTACTCCAATCCATCTTACTACATATCGTCTTCATTCATTCAACAATTTAATCTTCACAGCCCTTTCGCGTCTAAAATATTCTTCCTACGCAAAAAACTAAGAAAACATTTTTTCTCAAAAATTTAATTATCTACAACTTTATATTCAAGCAATTTTCTCGTCAGACCAACTGTTTTCAAGTTATTAGCGTTCAAAGATTTAAGAAAATTTTCTCACACAGAAAGAAAAATTTCTTGACTGGAGAACAAAATTCTTGGCTCAAGAAAATTTTCGATTATCTGAAGAAAGACCGAAGTTGTGTTGGCCAAAGTAAAAATTTTTCTTGAAATTTTATTCTTGGTGGAAGTCATTTTTTTTTAATTCAAATTATCATAAATACTTGATACAACAAATTTTTATATTTGATCAAAATTTTTAGATACTTCAGGGGAGCAGCGCCACTTACTTCAGCTGAGAAAAAAATTTTCTCGCCTTGAGAAAATTTTTCTCTTGAATATTTGATACCTATTTTATATTATTTCAGCGTGCAATTATACATATTGAATGAAAAAAAAATGGTTCAATATATTCGATCTTCCCATTTGACATGTTAATCAATAAAAATATTAATGAAAATTTACTTCTATCTTTATATTTAATTTTTTGGAGCAAGAGGGAAATTTTCTCAAGACAAGAAAATTTACTTCTATATCAAGAACTAAATTTTTTGGAGCAAGAGGTTGAATTTCTCAAAACAACAAAATTTTTTTGACTTAAACAAATTTTCTTGGATCAAGATACGTATTTCTTAGAGCCAGAGAATTAATTTTGTTAGAATAAGTGAAATTTCTTTTGTCAAAAAAAAATTTTTTTTTCGCTCAAAAAAATAATTAAGAAGAAAAATATTTTCTTAGCTTAAGTGAACCTTTTTTTCTGTGTATGCTTTAAGATTGTGAAGGTATTTCTAGTCCACTGTTTTTGATCCATCTTTGGGAAACAAAGAATTTATAACATAGTATTTAGACAAAAATTAAAAAATTTTCATTTAAAATCATAAAGTTACATTTGACATTAAAAAAATTAAGAGTGCAATTAAACCATTTTCAGGCAATGTGTAGTACAACCGACTTATGAATGTTATTCTATCAAGAATTTTTAACAGATCCTAACGAAATTTAGTATATAGATTCTTTGGACAATTAGCTTGCATGAGCCCTAAAATGAGCGAAATTCGTCAATAAGTTTAAAAATTGTAGCTCTTCAAAATGATCAAAATAGTGAAAATCACGTTTTCGGTGATTTGATTGATGTATAACTTTCAATTGAAAAGAGATTGCTAATTTTTGAGAAATTCATATGAAAGCTCATGAAATCACCTTTAATTTGACGCTTATAACATTGACATTTTGACCATTTTTAGTTATTTTTTCAAAGTTAAGAGTGCAATTGAACCATTTTCAGGCAATGTGTAGTACAAGCGACTTATGTACATTATTTTATCAAGAATTTCATTCAGTGAAATCTACCAATCATTTCGGGTGTGGCCGAATGGCGTTTTTTTAATTGGAAATTAATTTTTCAACAACTTTGCTTGAAGTGATATTTTCGTAGGACCCATCGTTTCCGAGTTGTAAGTGTTCAAAAGTTCAAGAAAACTTTTTTAGAGTTTTTGAATTTTTATAATCATCGAATATTTAATTTATAAATAGGTTATAAGTATACATAACTCGTGTGTGTGTGAGAGGTAAAAAACCTCAGTGACGGGGTTGCACGAGCGGTGGGTATCGTGTTCCAAATCGCGCTCCAGGATCCTCGCATCGGGTTATTAGGATCTAAAATGAATGTAAATCCCCTTAACACGATCCCTGGGCAAAACACGGCTACCCGGGCCCTCGAAAGTGGTCAGATTAGCTCGAATCCCTGCCCGGTCCACCTACACCGCATACAAGCTTTGAAACTTCTTTCTGTTCCTTTACTTATATATATTTTTAATACATACCTAAACATATAAGATACTACTACTATAGTAGTTCTCAACACTAAATTTTTTATCTTTTTCCTCGACGGTAGAAAACAGAGTTGATACTCTCCGATAGGATCCAGCCCAGGCAAAGGATCAGGCCCCGATTCTATCTCCTCCTTTTATCCCTATGTTTTCTCTTTGAATCTTACATCCATATGACTATTAACAACAAATATTTTATTTGGATACTTTTAATCTATAATAATCTTTAGTACAATTTATTTTTATCATTTTAAATTCTTATTAAAAACGCTTTTAGTTGTTGTTTTTTATTTTTTTCATTTTTACCTTAATTGCTGTATTTTTTTTATTACTATTATTAACTATCAATGTTATAGATAACTGTGACTCATTTATTATTTACTATATTGGTCTTCGACCGTAGTTATTGCTGATAACAAGCAGACTGATAACAAATTCAAAAATAATCTTTTAAATATTATTACGTCAATTGTATTTTTCGACTGGTGTATATAAGCTGATATAAGAACAGTTTTTTTGTAAAGTGAAAAATTTATTTTTGGAATTCAATAAGGATTTTTTTTAAATTATTTTTTAATTTATTTTTTTTTTTTTTTAAGCAAAACTCGAATTTACTTTGAGTAGTTTTTTTTTGAGTAATTTTACATTAATGTATTGAATTTTTTCGGAGTGAAATTCACTCCAAGAAGGATTTTACTTGTGCATTTTTTACTTTTTTGTATCGAATAAAATTAAATAAATAGTTACTATTTGTTTAAAAATTACAAAATACATATTTAGACATTTAAAAAGTTAATATAATATTTTTCTTAGTTTTATAAAATAAATAAATTTTAAAATTGAAAAAAAAAATTGCATCAAAATTTTTTTTTTATTTCTACAAATTGCATTTTTTGGTAAATTCTCTCTATAATAATTTATTTGTTAATAAAATAAAAATTGTCTATTAAAATTTAACTTCAGTGATCATAAAATAATTAATTTTATTAATTAAATCAAACGTACTAATATTAATAATTTATCATTTTTCACTTTTTACTTTAGGATTTATCAACAAGACTTAGAAACAAAAAATTTTTATGAAAATTTAGTTTGATGTTTTAAAGTCAAATTTTTAGAAAAACATAATTAATATTTACAAACAAATTAAAGATAAATTGATAGAAGTATCTGTTAGTAATTTTGTATATTAAACATGTTTTAGCTCATAAAAATTTATTTTAGTTTTAAAATTTCTTACTCTGTTTTTTTTTTTATATAGGGGAACCTGGGGCACGACGGCCCCCCTCAAAAATTAGGTAAAAATTTTTTTTTTCAATTTCCCTCAAGTTATGACCTCTATAATTTGTATTGTATTTTTCTCCGCTTAATTGACTTAAATTAATTTACTATGTATTGAAATTGCCATTTGGCTTATGCCTTGGCATTTATTAATAAACCAAAATATAATGTTTTTATGATATTTTGGGCCAAAATGTGATATGTGGGGCATAATGGACCACTCGAGAAAAAAATTGTAACGAAAAATAATTTTTGTTTTTTTCAAATTATGATAAATTTGTGATAAAATGAATTAAAAGAAATTTAATTGAACTAAAAAATTTAACAAAAAATTGAATCATACAGGGGAGAGAAGTACACGACGGTTTCGGGCATAACGGCCCCTCTCATAAATTAGGTAAAAAAATTTTTTTTTATTTTCCGTCAAGTTATGGCCTCTATGATGTTTTTATAATATTTCGGGCCAAAATCTGATAAGTGGGGCATAATGGACCGCTCGAGAAAAAAATTACAAATTTAAAGAATTCATTATTTTAGGCCTTTTCAGGTCAATGAGTGAGAATGAATTTAATTAAACTGAAAAATTGAATGAAAAGTTGAATTATATAGATTATAAAAAATTGAAAACACAGTTTTTTAAAATTAAAACAGTAATAATTATATTATGAATTATTGATCACGGTATTATCTGCACCAGACAGAAACCTAATCTCAAAGTTTAATTTGAATTCCTCCAAGGATGTCTTACTCTACGCAATTCATATTTCTAATTTTGACTTGATAAAAATATAAAAAAAAAAGTCTGGTTCAAGATATTAAGTATTTAAAAAGCTCAATATGAAAACTCAACCTGTGATTTCAATCAATGTAAACTAATGTTAGCAATTCATTGCTAAATAACATCTCTGTATTTTTTCTTAAACGTAGGTTTAAAACTTCTGAGTACAATAAAAGAAATTAATTATATTTTTCATTATTATCTATTTAAAACTAATTAATAGCTTAACAATAAAATTTATAATAATTTTTTAAGACGTTAACAAAAATTACACTTCGAATAAACCATGAAATATAAATGTTTGATGATTAGAAAATCATATCGAGATACTTTAATGAATATACGATTATTCGCAATGATCACAAACATATTCGTCAGAATAATCTTCGCCAATTTCTGCGCAAGAATCATAAGACCATTTATTACAATTTTTACATTGAATCCATGACTCTGAGGACTCTAAGGAAAGTCAATTGCAATACACACAATGGCAATCATCATTTTTATATTTAAAATGTTTTTTTTTTCAAATTTTTTGGTTTTGATTTGATTTTTTTTTTTTTTTTTTATTTAATTGAGGTCTTTTTTTGCTTCATGTTAATTTTTTTTCTATGAGTGCTTGGCGATACTCAAAACTCGTAAGAATCGTGATTTTCCCCCGTCGACAACGTTTTCTGGAAGGAGAGTCTCTAGATTTTTATGGTAATAGCTTTAATAAAAAAAAATTTTTTTTTTTATGATTTTTTGGGGAGGGGGCCGTCGTGCCCCAGAAAAAAAAATTTTTTTTTTGATTTTTTGCAAAATTTCGACTGATTTGTTCAAAGTAGATGGCAAATAAATGAATTTGATGGTTAAAAGCCACAAAAAGGAAAATCGGCTTAAGGGGGCCGTCGTGCCCCAGGCTCCCCTACTTTAAGACAAAATCATTTTTATTTAAACTATGATCATTAATTTTTCTTTTCTGTGTTGATAAAGAATTAAATGATTAATTCTTAATTGATTTCGACTTATAAAACATATAATATGATAGTGAACTTTAAGTGAATTTTTTATGAATATTTTAGTCTAAAATATTAAGACAAAAACTAAATATTACCGTCAATGATGAAAAGGTGCAAAAAATAATTTATACACTGTAAAAAATTTGCGGAGTGAACGCGGAGTGAATGAAGAGTGAATGATTTTTAATTGATTCACTCCCAGCGGGAGTGATATTTACTCCAAGAAGGAGTTAATTTTTATTAATTATAAAATTCACTCCGCATTCACTCCCAAAATAAATGAATTTAGAAATAAATAAATTTTTGTAAAGAAAATATTTTTATAAACCCTTTTTATATTTAATTATTAAAAATTTAATTTATTATTTTTAATAATATTTCATTTTAATTATTATTATAATGTTTTTATTTATTTTTTTTTATAAATTAATTACAATTAAAAATTGTCAAAAAAAAAATATGTAGATATATATAAACTAGCGGACCAAACAGACGTTGTCATGTACACGCGTCTTAAATTTAGAAATTTTAGGAATGAGCTTGTATAGTTAAAAACATCATTAGTTAACAATATGCAATGGGCATTCTTCAATAATTAACATTTTCGTAAATATAAGCCCATTATGATTTTATACTCATCAAGAGCTTTCATTTGAGTACCCACATGCATTTTTGATATATTTTATATATTTATATATTTCACAAATAATATATATATAAAATATATAAAAAATATTATGTGGGTACTCAAATGAAAGAACTCGATGAGTGTAACATCGGGATGAGCTTATATCTTTCAAAACTTCAATAATTAAGAAATGACATTGTATCTTGTCAACTAATGATATTTTTAAAGATAATAAGCTCATCCCGATGTTAGACTCATCAAGACCTTTCATTTGAGTATCCACATCAATTTTTCATATATTTTATATATATATATATATATATGTATATATGAAAAATATATCAAAAATGCATGTGGGTACCCAAATGAAAGCTCTTAATGAGTGTAACATCGGAATGAGCTTATATCGTTAAAAACACCATTAGTTGACACAATACATTATCATTCGTTAATTATTAATATTTTCATAAATGTGCCCATTATGATTTTCTACTCATCGAGTGCATGTGGGTTGTCAAGGTCAACAACAATTTATTAATAAAAAAATCTATTAAATAAACATTTTCCGGTGGACTGAATTGTGAATCTAAACCATTCTGGAATCCACCGGAAGACACACAAAAAATTTCATTAAAATCGGTCCAGCCGTTTAGAAGGAGTTCAGTGACAAACACACGCACAGAAGAAATATATATGTAAAGATTAATTTTGAGATTTTTTTTTTGTAGAACGAAAATTCATCCTTATTTTATTTATTTTAAAAACTCCGAACGCGGATGTTTTTCGGAGTGAAATTCGAAATCACTCCGAAATCACTCTGAAATCACTCCGCAAATAAAAACTCCGGATTCACTCCCTACGCGGAGTGATTAATTACTTCATTCCGGAACTCCGAGTGATGGGAGTGAAATTCACTCCCGATTTACTCCGGATTTTTTACAGTGTAACAAAAATCAGTGTGTTCATTCAATAAAAGTATAAAACTACCTATGTATAAATTTATATCTCGAAAAATATTTATTCAAGTGTCAAAGTAATATTTAGTCACGATATTCTTAGAAAAGTCATTTTCATTTTCTACTTTAAATAACATTTACTTCCGCCACGGTATATTGTGCTGTAATCTAAAAATGACAAACTGCTTAAGAATCCTCAAAATCAATTGACAGTTGTATACATTTCAAAATTTTTTATTCACGCAATATTAAAAAATGTTTTCACTCTAATTTTTACGAATTCTAGTAATTTTAAATATATTTTGACAAACTTTATTACTAAAAAAATGTTTACAAATTATAGTCATTTTTAAAGAGTCCTTGAAATTTTTAAGTAAACAAAAATTTTATTAATTTTAATTTTTATTAAATTTTTCAAAATTTCGATTTATAATGTTTTAAAAATAGTTGAAATAATACCTCAAATTTTCAAAACCTAATGTACTTAAAATTTGGTATGAACCCTCTTTTTACATCCCTCTACAACTTTCACCAGAATAAATTCAAAATTTTAATTTTTTTATTTCTAAAAAATCATAAAAAAATGAAAAAATAGACAAAAAATCAACTTTTTTTTTCAAGTTTTCCCATTTAATAAAAAAAAAAAATTTATTAAGCAGGAAGTATTGTTTATTGTTCCCCTTCTTTACCTGCCTGTAACTTTAAAAATTTTTCTCTTTAAAAACTCTGCATTCTTAAAATATCAGCGAATAAATAGTAAAAATATTCATAAGCTGTTTTTTAGTTAATTTTAAAAAAAACTCTTAACAAATTTTTCCAAACTTAATCCACTCAAAAATTTTCGATAATCTCTTCCGAGTTTGGACTTTATTTCATTCAAAATTTTTATTAAATTCCACTCTTAAAATAATTTAATACAAAATAAATCATACAAGATTAACGTTTACTAATTTTTTCATGCATATGTAAAAAAAAAGTTCAATAATTTTTCATATTAATCTTTCCCAATATTCTACAAATTTTCATAGAAAATTCAAAAAAATTTTTTTTTCTCTGTGAAATAACTGCTCACTTGTATCTTAATTCTTAAATTCCCGATGAATTAATCATGAATTTTTTCTCATCCAGATGAGCTCACAATTTCCAAGATTTTATCCCGGAGGGGGGAGTACTTTTTTTCTCACGTCAATGGATCACCGAAATAATTCACAATATTTATAAATCACCTAATAAGTTTATAATCTTTGATTCGATACATAATACTTTACATGTAATTAAAAAAAAAAAGTCTCTCGCAGCATGGGAAAAAAATAAATCACATGAAATTCGATAATAATAGTTCGGGTATCAGACATTAACAAAAAATAAACAGAGGTGACCGTGTTCCACTTCTTAAATTAACTATATTATAAATTATAAATACTAAATTACAATATAATACAATGCTACCATACATTATACAGTATAAGGAGCGCAAAAACGCTGACACATCACGTAAAATATCAATTACAACATAATTATTGTTTAGCGAACGAGTTATAAACTTTAAAACATTAAAAAAAAAAAAAAATAAAAAAAAAACAAAGAATTATAAATTAAAGTGTAAACATATAAAGCGTCGGTTGACGCAAACGCGAATTGTGTGAGTATCGGCACGTAGCCGTGTATATAAACAATTGTAAGCACACATATGCTTGTATTAATAATTATAATTAAAAACTGTAAATAAGAATAATGAATAGCAGGCAGTTAAAATTGAAAAAAACAATCGGCCCATTGAATTCACTCGCTTTCTCAACAGCCGACTAATAAATAGTAAATTAATAAAATATAAAATAATGATAAAATGAATTTTGTTCTGGGAAACTATTAAAAATGTAATAATTACCCTTGAGAAAAATAAAAAAAATTAATTATTGTTTTTAACGGTTAATTTATGGTTTGGTAACGGTGTGTTCATTTAAATGCTTATGTTTAATGATTAATTAAGAATGGGTATGTGTGTTAATATGTGTGTGCGTTTGATGACGACAACGAGAGTATGATGACGGGTAAAAAACTTACGGCCAGACGGTTAGGTGGGTTACATTTAATATAATCCTGTCAAACAAGTTATATTATATTATATGTTATATTGTAGTGGTGTTATGGGCTATAGGTGTATTTATATATTTATATTATTGTATTTATATTTATACAGATGAGTCTGAATGATTAAGAGTCCCCATTAAACCCTCGTAATCGACTACTCATAACCCGAGCTGAGTAGGCTTCCGCATCACCGGAAGGAGATCATCATCACTTATAGATGGAGAAAAGCATGCTCATGAGATATTTGTCTCGGAATTATAAATAACCATCGATTTATTATAATTTATAATTTATATTGTAGTCTTCTGGGTTTTGTTTTTAGGCTTACTCGGTGAGAAATTATATTTCTGGGAGAAAAAAATTACGTAGTCGTATGATATAAGGTGGATGAATTAATGAACTACTACTGCTGGGACTACTGGGAACTAGAAATATTTATTTGAGAAACTTGCTTTCGAGATTTTTCAGATTTTTTGTGGCATTCGATGAAATTTTTAGAATTTTTGCTTGACTTTAAAAAATTAAAATACGAATTTTGGGTTAAATATTAACGATACGCGAAAAATATAAAAATACTTTTTTGCAGACAATTAAATTTTCTATTAAAAAAATTTTTATCAATTTTCACGTATCTCGTATATCCTTGAGGCAGAATTTTAATTAAAAGTTAAAAGCTAGAACTTTGAAAATAATTATAGGAATTTTGAAAATAATTTCGTATTTAGATAAATCATAATTTATTTATTTTATTTATTTATTTAATTAAATCGACCCTACACAGAAAAAGAGATTCACTTGAACCAAGAAAATATTTTTCTTCCTAACTATTTTCTTGAGCGAAAAAAAAAATTTTTTTTTACACAAGAAATTACACTTATTCCAACAAAATTAATTCTCTTGCTCTAAGAAATACGTATCTTGATCCAAGAAAATTTATTTAAGTCAAGAAAATCTTGTTGTTTTGAAAAATTCAGCCTCTTGCTCCAAAAAATTTAGTTCTTGATAGAAGTAAATTTTCTTGTCTTGAGAAAATTTCTCTCTTGCTCCAAAAAATTAAATATCTCGATAGAAGTAAATTTTCATTAATATTTTTATTGATTAACATGTCAAATGGGAAGATCAAATAATATCGAATCATTTTTTTTCATTCAATATGTATAATTGCACGCTAAAATAATATAAAATGGGTATCAAATATTCAAGAGAAAAATTTTCTCAAGGTGAAGTAGGTGGCGCTGCTTCCCTAAAGTATCTAAAAATCTTGATCAAATATAAAAATTTATTGTATCAAGTATTTATGATAATTTGAATTAAGAAAAAATAATTTTTATCAAGAATAGGATTTTAAGAAAAATTTTTACTTCGGCTAACACAACTTCGGTCTTTCTTTAGGCACCCGAAAATTTTCTTGAGCTAAAATTGACTTTTGTTCTCTAGTCAAGAAATTTTTCTTTCTGTGTAGAACAAGTGTTCCCTAAGGGCCGTAAAGTACAGAGTATTACATTAATAGTGAGTAATCTATATATATATATATATATAGGGAAAGTGGGTTTCGTAGACCGTCAATCACGCAAAAACTACTGAACATATTGACATGGAATTAGGACCATTCGACGCGGAATGAATTGTAGATGGTTATAGGCTACTTATTTTTCGAATTCCATCAATCCTTCACCATTTTATTTCTATTTAACTTTAATAGCATTTTTTCCCGCCGATAAAAACAAAAGACGGGCATTTTTCTTCAATTCATTTGTTTTTTTATTGGCATAAAAGGAAATAATTTTTATTACGTTACTTTTTTGAGAATTTAGTTCCATATATACCCACGCGTGGGGGGATGCGTGGGTGGAAAATATACATATATAACGAAAAAGGGTTCCTTTGATGAAAGTTGACGTCAAAACTACTGAAGCTATCGGGATGGGACTACTACCTTCGACGCAGAATTTTTTGTAGATAGATATAGACTACTTATTTTTTCGATTTTATTAACCATTTCTCATTTTTTTTACAATTTACTTTTACATACATTTTTTCCCGCTAAGAAAAATGAAAGACTAATTTTTTATTCATTTGTTTTTAATACGATTTTCTTTTGTTTTTATTACATAACCTTGCTATTTGATTGATTTAACGTCATTTAAAAAAAGTTTAAGAAAGAAGCTAATTATGTCTGGTGAACTAAGTGTCGAAAGTTTATATTCATATGCTGATCGTATGTTTGGTTATGGTAAAATTGGTTTCAAGAAGTAAAATATTCAGATATCTATGAAATCTACTGAAAATGTTGTTGTTTATAAACTAGGACTTTTTGAAACATGAAATTTAGACCATATCTATTGAGTTTCAATAACATTCACTAAAAATTTCCTTGCAACAAACGTCTCTTTAGCAGCGGGAAAAAAGTCATTGTAAGGTTTCCAAAACTTAACATTACATGTAGTAATTCGGTCAACGAACTAAGAATTTTACATACATGTTATTTTTGCCGATTAGATAATTTATAAATTGTTCTTATTGCGGGATCGCGGGAATGTAACAGATTAAAATGAATGCATTTTCCAAACACTGGGTATGTAAAAAATAAATTTGGCTACTTATTTAAATAGAATTCGTAAAAAACATGTTAAATTTATTTTCTATGAAAAATTGATGTCGCTGAGAAAATTTTAAATGACAAAAAAATTCTTCGCTTTTGAAGCTAGACAGACTTGCAATGACTTTAACTAAAACTTTCAATACTCATTTGGAATCTGTGCAATTCAAAACAATATTCTAATTAAATTTCAAGTCTAGATCTAAAAATGCAATTCTATAAAGCGCCCAGCGAAGCGGGCGGGTAACAGCTAGTTTTATATAAATTAAAGTATAACATTTTAAAGTTTGTTAATATTAATTGTATTACAATTCTCATATGATTATAATGATTATGATATGAATTCGACTAAAGTATTAAATGATATAGGATAAGGTATAGGCTATTTATTTATTTATTTACTCATTTGATTTAATTCAATTGATTATAAGCTATTGAATATAAGCATTTTATGTCTTTATTAAAAAACCAATTAAAGGCATTTTGAGTAAAATATTGAACATACGAAAAAACATAAGAACATTTTTTTTACAGGAAATTAGATTTTCTTAAAAAATGTTTCTTTTTTAATTTTTACTTATCTCAATTTTCTTGGCTAGAATTTTAACAAAAAATCAAGATTCAAAACTTCAAAGCTGAACAAAAAAACTTTTTAAATAATATCTTATTCTTAAAACATAAAATCCAAATTTTGAATTAAATATTGAAGGTACAAAAAAAATATAAAAAGACTTTTTTGAAGGAATTTATATTCTCTATAGAACAAATTCTTATCAATTTTTCCGTATCTTGTATCCTTGAGGCAGAATTTTGATAAGAAGTCATAACACTAAAACATAAAACTAAAAATTTTTTTGATACAAGGACGAATTTTTTTAAAAGGATTTTTTACCATTCAATGAAGTTATTTTTCTGGTAGTTCATAACAAGGAAATTATCCGAATCTTTCCAAATCCGTCAAAACTATAATATCCCGAAAACAGGAAAAGAAACTTTAAAAATTAAAGAAAAAAGAGAGTTAGAGAAAAAAGTTGTAACCGAAAAATATTTGTATCGCGATTAGTTACGCGCCTGTAGTGACGCGTTTGGATTATCTACGCTCGGTGATTCGAAAGAAGAAAAAAAAAACAGATTGTCATTCCTCTATAAACATAAATCTCCATATTCTATTGACAAAATGTTTACAGGGAAAAAACGTCACATGTTGTTGGAAAAGATATTCAAATGAAATAAAGCAACTCATTGAGAATACTTTTTTAAAATAGTTAAATAATCGATAAATGAAATGAAAATAGATAAATTTTATTGCGGATTTAATATATGCGTAAAGTATAAACCACTAGAAAGCAAGACGAGGTTATACTCGTATAATAACAATCGCGTTATGATCCTCGTAAGGTTTTATTTAACTGGCGGTCGTATAATAGTTCAACTTTATTGTTCCCGTCATTCATTTATACCCTCGCCAAAAAGTTTATACTCAAACTTAACTTTAAACTATGAACTTCTTTCATTCCATTTTCTTTATCCTGCGCGGCAATAATAATTTAAAGGATTTCGGTTGGTTAAAAAAAAAATTTAATTATCAACATTTCTGATGTTTAGGGTAATTTAAAATATTTTATATCAGGATTATGATCGAAGCTAGAAAATAGTTTGATCGATTGTCAAAATAGAGATCATCAATCTATTGTAAGCTACACAATGATGAGCAATCAATCCCTTGAGATCTCTGTAAATACTAGGTATACATAAATATTTTGAGTGATTAATTTGTCAGATGACAAAATAGAAATGTTTATGTTTGTACAGTTAATAGCAATCTATCATCTCAATGGCTCATTTATTAAATTGTTATGTCAATAAACCATCTTTTTTATTTACTTTCATTGGATATTTATACATGCATGTTCGGTGTGATAGTTGAGAAAGATATTGATGTTAAATTTTAATCTACACGGTTTTTAATTTTTTGTTATTTTTTTGAAAAAGTGATTGCCAAATATCATTTTAATTCAATTTTATTGGCATTAAAAAAAATTGTTTCTTTTAATGAAAAATTTTTTAAGGAAAAACTTATTGAAATAATTAAATAAAGAATTTTTTTTTGTAAAAATTAAAGACTAATCTCTTGAATTTTGTTATTAAAATTGATCAAAAATTCAACAAAATTTTCTATTAATAAAAATGTGAAAAAAAATGTTCTCATTAAAAATTTCTTGAAAAAAAATTAATGTTAAAAATTGAACCAAAAATTATTTTATAAAATTGTATAATCAAAACTTTTAAAAATTTCCTTTTGATAAAAAAAAATCTTAGAAAATTAAATTAAGAATTCTTTAATATTGATTAATAATAAAAAAGTTTCCTAAAAACTTATTAAATAAAAATAATTCAGAAAAACGAGTGAAAAATCCTGAGAAATAATAAACGAAGTGAAGGTCAGAAAGTCATTGAGAATAAAGAAAATAAGTAGATGGTGATTGTCGATAGCTACTTAAGTTAACCCTCGAGGTCTTGAGACTCTTTAGCAGAAAAGTACCCGGTGCATCCTGGAGCGTCATCGGAATGGAGTGTTTGGCGTGGTATGGCGTGGAAGATGCATCGAAAGCCCAGATGAGCCCACACACCAAGAAAGACTAATAGCCAGGGAGATAAGGTTAAACTCTCGCCTGGATTTAGCACGAAATCGGCAGGACTTTTGTAGCCAGGCAGCCGGCTTAATCCGGTATTTAATTTCTAAATGGTATCTGAATTTTCGAATTGATTTATCGATTTCGCCTCTCGCCCGCGAGTCCAACAAAGCTACCAGATAAAAACACTTAACCCTCTCGGAAAACATGTCCACCGGGCTTCCATGTCCAGCTTACAAGCACCCAGCTTCTATTCTCCATTCACCAGGAGATATCGAGGAAGATTAATAACACTCTTCTCTACTCTCTCTGCTCCCAACAAACTTCAGGAATAAACATTATCCGAGCCAGATGAGAGCCAGAGGTTATCTTTCATCTTTTTTATTATTTTTAAAACTCACTCTCTCACTCTTACTCTTACTCCATTATACCACTTGTTCATCATTTTCATCTCTCTATTTTTATTTTATTTTTCCACGGTCTTGTCTTACCTTCCGTCCATTATTATCATTATTGCTGTTACATTATTTATCCCAGCTCATCTTTATAGTGAGATTAGATAATTCTTCAAGTCAAATATTAACTCCCGGTAGTCACATAGTGACTGCAAGTTGCTACGCTGATAAAAACTTTTAATTTCTGTGAAAAAATTTTCTTATATGACCATATTAAATAAACCACACACGGAAAAAACATTAATTTGAATTAACTAAATCATTTTGGAGAACTTCATCTTCTTGATTTGAGAAAAATTCTTAAACTAACAAATTTCTCTTGATCAAAAAATTTTTCTCTTCATTTAATTTAATTTTTTTTTTTTCAGTGTACATAGAAAAAAATAAATCGGTTCAATTAAATACTTTTGGTGAAAATTTCGGTCTTATTTTAAAACATTTACAACTCTTAATTAAAGAAAATTATAACTCTTGGATGAAGATAAAAAAAAGTACATTCAAAAATTTTATCTTTCAACCGAAAATTTTATTGTTTTGATTCAAGTTACATAAATATTTTACCCAAGGATTTTTAACTTCCCGCTAAGAAAATCTCAGATTTTTTAACTATCCCCGCGAGGGTGTCACGGTGTCTGTATATGTGTGTGTGTGTGTGTGTGTGTGTGTGTGTGTGTGTGTGTGTGTGTGTGTGTGTGTGTGTATGTGTAAGTATGTAAACCTCTCATAACTTTTGGATGGCTTGACCGATTCGATCGCGGTTGGCGCCATTCGAAAAAGCTTGTCCAAACTTAGATTTTGGATAAAATTTGGACCGATTCGGACCAATAGATTTCGAGAAATCTAAAAATAACTGTAAAAAAAAATTTTTTCAAAAGTGGTTTTTTTGGAATAACTTTCGAACGGCTCTATCGATCAACTCCAAAAACTAATCAGCTCTTAACCTTGAAAAACCACGTCGATCGCCGCTAATCCGGTCAAAATCGGTTGATTCATTCGAGAGATATCGTGCAGGAAAGAAAACCCAAAAAAGTGTTTTTTCGGAATTGCTCCGGAATTTCTAGTTTGATCAATTAAAACTTAAAGATTTTTTAAAAGGTTTAAAAAACTGCGTTGAATGCCGCCAACCGCGTAAATATCGGTTCATTCATTCAAAAGTTATTGCGGTTTGAAAACTCAAAAAATAGTGTTTTATCAAACTTTTATTAGACTTCTAAGCTCGAAGAGCTCAAAAGCATAGAAATGTTATCTGTTTGAGCTCGGAGAGCTCAAAACAACACATAAGCTGTATTTTTGAGCTCGAAGAGCGCTCAAAAACGGCATAAGTGCAATTTTAAGCATCCAGGTATGGAATTAGCGGGAAGTTGCAGGGATGGCCTTCAGGGTCAACCGTTTTCCTAATTTTTTCTCTTGGTATGAGGCCGGTAAAATTGATTTAAGATAATACCAACCTTTTTCAATCAGGTTATTTTACTTGCTTCAAAAATATATCTATAATTTTAAATTATTAACCTGTCAATTTTATTTCTGTTTAAACCTACCTAAATATATGTTGATTGGTGTATACATTTATAAAAAAAATAATTTACTTCAAAATAAAAAATCTTAGACCAAGAAAATTTTGAAGAGTTTGATTATCTTGAATCAAGTAGAAAAATTATTAGTTCAAGTAAAATTTACTTAAATTAATATCAATCTCCTAGTTTCAGAATTATTCTCCTTGATTCAGAATTATCAAACTCGTGAAAATAATTTTCATCTAAGATTTTTTCTTTTCAAATTAAATTAATTTTTTTATCAGTGCAGTTTTAGAAAAAAATAAAAAATTATTATTAATTATTTTTTTATTCTCATTTTTAGCTTAATCTTAATACATCCATACAACAAAAGAAATCATTAAAAATTTTTACGATTTTAAAGCAAATAAAATTTACTTAATCTAAGAAAAACTTTTTAATTAAAATAGTTTTTTTGTTTAAAGATTTTTTTTCTGAACCAACCTAATTTTTCTCCATCAATGTGTAAAATAAAATGTAAAAATATCTGAAACTAGGTCGAGGACAAATTCACCTCGACAAAACATTTAAGAAATCTCAAAAGCAATTAGTCCCAAATGAATTAACTGATACAATCTCGGACCAACAGTTTTCCTTCCAGTGGGATGCTGGTGAAGTGAAAACAAAATAAAGGAAGCTCGGATGCGACTCACTGTTAGAAAATATTTACCAGTAACTAAAACTAAAAAAGGAAGAAAATTTCTAGCGAATTAGATACACCGTTTTTGATTATTTACGGGTGAACACTTTTGAATTCCTCCATTTGCTCCTTTTTCACCCACATTATATTATGCTAGTTCTTTTCTCTTCCTTCTTACTTTTATAACGCCATATAGAGATCGGAATTCGGTATCAGTTTGTTTATAAAAAGTAACGCCCTACCTAGTAAAATTGCTACGCCATCAAAGTCTGAATTTGAGAAAACATAAAAGTATTGTGCAGAATAGCTGATTAGTCCCGGTACGAGTCTGTATACGTATTTTATTTTCCAGCTTCCTCAGGGAATAAATTTCTCGACGGGGGCTCACCCTTACCGACACATTTTAACAAGACGCAGACCTAGTTGTTACACCGGATAGGAAACAAAATTAAAAACTCTACAGCACCAGAGTTAGCTACCGATACGGTGAAGAATCTTGTCGAAATTCTAAAAAATGACTTTTCAGCAAACACTTACACAAGATTTACGATTTGTTTTCTTCGAAAATCGATCCTTTCTTCAAAATTATCGGCTATTAAGAGTTGACTTTTGTTTGAAAAAATTTTCAACAGAAATTAACTGAAAAATTCATTTTTTTTATTTTTTAAAAAACTATTAAAAGTTACTTTGAAATAAATTATCAGATTCGAGTTATTTTTTATGACTAAAAAAATCATTTCTATGAATTTTATTAAGATCAAATAAATTTTTAAGGTATTTTAAAGTAGTCTGGTAATTTATGCCTGTTTTCATGACTTCTTTGGAGGGTGGTTTTTTATAAGAAAATAAAAATGAATTATCTTGAATATTTAGAGTGTTTTTATTTACATATTGAAAATATAAAAAAAAATTTATTTGAAAAAATTTAATAGTCTATTACTATTATTATTGTCACTCGAAGTTGGAACCTCAAAAAAAATGCACGTGGGTGGCTCGGGTCCTAACTTTTTTTCTACGGAACCGATTGCTTTCAAATTTTAACAGGCTGTTCTACACACTTATAGTTCTCGTCGGTACTAACGAGAATTTTTTTCACCCCTAACTTTTTATTTTACAACCCTTTCTTTGCTAAAATAAAAGGACTTTTTTTTTCAAAGTCCGCCATTTTGTTATTTACCCTTGAAATTTAACTTCAGTAGTTCCGACCAGAACGACATGTTTATAGATTAAGAATAATCAAGAATATTTGATTTCAAATAACATCAAGAGCCAAAATCACTCGGGCCACCATTTTAAAGAAAAATTTCTGCCAGTCTGAGCCCTTAATTTTAATTCCAACTATTTTGCACTTTATTGCGTTAATGCATACAAAAAGCATCTTCTACCGGAGAAAAGCTATAAACAGGGAATTATATGACTATTTTTTAAACGAAAAAATTGCTGACAAGAATCTTATTGCCAAGTCGAAGAAAATTGGGTATGAAAATTTGTGTTATCTTCGACGCATCCGAAAGAGCGATACTAACTTTAAAATAAAATGTGTTTGCCGAGTTTCCAAAGGAAAATTGGAAGAAGGTAGAGTCGTAGAATGCATACATTGTGGTTTTCGATGATGTTCAGGTTGAGTGAGTCGAGTTCAAAATATTTTTATTGTAAACTAGACGACCCGGTGAACTTCGTATCATCTACATATATTTGTGAAAACTATAGTCTAAACTTAATACAAAATTTTTATTTACATTCAATGCAACATAGTTATACACTTAATCAATTTAAAGCTTTTTGATGGACTACATTTTTTATCTTTTTTTTTGCGGTGCGTAAATATATAAAGATGATGGTTTTCCGATTCACGAACACAGGACGTATAATTTCCCATGCACGAAACAGGGAAACTGCGATTTGATTCCGCAAATTTTCAACGACTGGCCTAGCGATTTATTTTTTAAAATATCTCCGAATTGGCTGAACCGATCGACCTCAAAAACTAATCAGCTCAACCTTAAAAACCCGCATCGATCGCCACCAAAAGCGTCAGAATCGATTGATGCGTTCGTGAGATATCGTCGAAAAAAATTGAAAAAAGTGTTTTCTTGTAATAACTCCGAAATGTTTCATTAGATCAATTTTTTCGTCCCAAATTATTTATAGAGTTCAAAAAATTACATCGATCGCCGCCAACAGCGTAAAAATCGGTCGATTCATTCGAAAGTTCGAAAAGTCCTAGTTTATGAACAAAAATATTTGTTTACATTCTACTCACCACTTTGACACAACCTACATATCAATTGAATTATCACGAAATCCGTTTTTAGTTGAAATCTAATCATTGAATAAGAAAAATATTTAAATCGGTTGACCTTGAAGGCCATCCCTGTAATTTCCTGTATCTCTTGAGATTCTTTAAATTTTATATCTGTAGGAACTGTATTTGAAGAATATGAATTTTTTGACAATTAATACCTCCGCACTCTTATATAGGGGAGGAATTTCGTAAGATCCTATTCGAGATGATTTTTATATTATAAAGAAAAGATCCTACAAAACTTCGACTCCATAGAAACTATCGTTTGGAAATGATAGTTTTTCATAGCTAACTAAATAGTTAGAAATTGATAAAATCCACTCTTAGCTGAACTTAACATCATTCACGAAGATTCCTACTAAATTTTGAGTCTGTAGAAGTTACAGTTTGAAAATTAAAAGTTAACATTCTAACACCCACCCCCGCAATCCTTATTGAGAGTGGGTTGGGTAAAATCCGCTCTTAGATCATTTCCGCATCACATATGGAAGACTCCACCTAAATTTGCCGTCTGTAGGACCTACAATTTGAAAGTTAAAAATTTTCATTGTTAATATCCACCCCGCAACCCCCTGTGGAGCGAGCTGTCGTAAAATTCGTTCATAGATTATTTCTATATCTCTTACAGAAGATTCCTACCAAATTTGGGAACTATAGGAGCTATAGTTCAAAAACGGGAATTAATCATTGTTAACGCCCCCGCAATCACCTTTGGGGGAGGATTTTTTAAAAATTTTTTTACATACAAACCTTCTCCTAACAATTCTGAAGGCAACAAAAAAAAATTTAGCTCAATCGGTCCAGCCGTTCTCAAGTGATGCGTGGACATACATGCGGCATTTTATTTTTATTTATATAGATGTAAAAATTTCATTATACGCACTGATAGAAGGATTTAGTACGGAGTACTAAACTGATTTAGTAACAAAATTTTTATTCATTTATTTGGGAGAAACAAATATTTTGTACCCATCAATAATATTTGTTATAGTTTAATAAATGATTTCTTTATATGAACAAAGCCTTATTACATAGAAATAAATATTTAGTTCCACCAAATAATATTTAGTAACAGGTACTAAATATTTCTTTGGTAAGTATTGTCGGTAGATGGCTATGCTTTAATTCCAATGTTTATGTGATACATAACCTATTCACTAACTTAGATTATTTTATTCAGCTTGATTTTGGGAGATTTATTAAACTTTTAAAAACACACATGCTCCCAATAAATGTCTTCTATTTATGTCTTTTCTCAGTGGAGTTTAGCTTACATTTTTTAATTTGTCTATTATTGATATATTAAAAACTTGTTTAATTTTAAATTTTATAAACATCTCAAACAAAAAAAATATAATTTAATGAGATTCTTTTCTTTATAATACTTATATTTTTACTTAATAGTATATTACACACCTAGGGAAGGAAAGTAAGAAATGTCTCAGATCACATGTAATTGTTGGCCGAGGCGAAGCCGAGGTCAACAAACATGAGATCTGAGGCTTTCTTATTTACTTCCCGTGGAGTGTATACTATTTTTTTGCTCGACGAAAGCAGAAAGGGGCAACTTCGTTTAGCGCAGCGGACCGAAAGTTGACGCTTTCTGCCCGTCGAGCAAAAAAATTATTTATTCTAATTATTTTTATTTATTTTAAGTTAGAAAGTTAGGTTACACGCTAAAATTAATTAAAAAATTAATTTTTTTGATACCAATAAACGATTTATTGAGTACCAATAAATCATTTGTTAAATACTACTAAATATTTATTTGGTGGGACTAAATGGGCTTTAATAAACGATTTAGTACCTATTACTAAATATTTGGTAATGAAAGGTTTGTTACTAAATCATTTAGTATCTGCTACTAAATCTTATTAAATAGAACTAAATCCTTCTACCGTTTTTGTATGAAGACTTTTTTTTGTAGAAAATTAAATTTTCTACAAGTTTATTTCACATTTTTTTTTCTGTAAGTAGTAATTTATGAAATATCAGAAAACAAGAATTTTATATAAATTTGAGTTTAGTGACCCGTACAGTCTTACAGGTACAAATTACAACTTCATTGCAAAGGGCATTTTTATACACAATTAATAAATCCTGAGTAAATTGGACTGAGTACAATATGATAGCACAAAATTCCACTGAGTTATAGATATTTAAAAAAAGGCAAATTTTTTAAAAATCTCTTGAGAGTGTAAAATTATAAATCCTCCGAAATAAATCCTTATACTACATGATATCAATAAAAAAGTGAACCTTGAAAAGTAATTATTTATAATTTACTTAAGTTAGTCAGTCACATGTGTAATGTTTGTGAACATCTGTATCCATAAAACATAAAACTATAAATATTAGCCCAAAAAGACAAAAGTGTTAAAAATAAATTGCTGATAACAATTAATTAAAAATGTTTTTTATTTTATTACCACATTAATTGTCATATAGTCACAATAATTTATATATTATATTAATACTATACATAAAAAATCTATTATAAATATTAGTCAGGCACTTATTGACAGATCAGCAATTGGATTATTTGAATCCAAGAAGAATTTTTATAAATTTTTGTAGCTTCTTTTCGTTTGTCGTCAACTCATCGTAGGGAAATTCGGGAAAGTGGCAGAGTTCAAAATTAGAGCAATTGTGTTTTTTCATCAACTCGGGCTTGTAAAACCTAGCGGCCTTTCGAACTCCATAGGGGTCAGCCGTCCAGGTGTCACCCTTGAATCGGAAGCAGTATCGAGAGTCGATCAAAAAGTCCGTGAGGTCCTTCTGATCCTGGGCTTTGTAACCGTATTCTTCGATATTTATTCCTTCCGTTATGTCGCAGCTCATCGTGTCTCGCTTGCGGATAGTGCGACACAAACCTTATCAATTAAAATTATTTTTTATTTATCATTATCATCATCACTGATTATTTGATAATGATTATAGTTTATTTTTCCAAGCACTGATTATAAGTTAAAATTAGTTGTAATAAAAAATAATATTAAAGGTAAATAAATTGTAAACTTACATTGTGAGTAATATGCGAAAGTGATGAAAAATACTAACAGTAATTTATTGTTCGACATTTTAACAGCGAGTGGCTCTATAATTTCATTTACGGTTAATATATATCTTGATAACACACTGTTAAAGTTAGACGTTATCAGTAATGATCATAAGCCTTATCTCACCGACTTATATACCGTTCATGTTCTTCGGCACTACCTCCAAATATTAATAATTTATGTCATAATATGTGTTAATATTCGTCACTTAAAATAATTCACACTCAATTTAATCCAATCATATATTAAGGTATAGTTAGAATTGTAATTATCAATGAATTTAATCTTTTATTTCTTTCTTACTTTCTTTGTTCGTCGCTCCGCCTAAATCAAACTTAACATGATTTATATTTTGACTGTAAGTCACTCTGTTTACACTCTAATTAGTAAACAACCAAAATGACGCAAGTACTGTTCAATAACTGACTATTTTGGTCGAACAAGTATAATATTAACTATTTAAACACGTGTATGAAAGTCACCTCTATGAAAATTATATGTTAATTACTTTTTGTTGGTTTTTTTTTTTTTTTTTTTTTAACGGTTTCTTGTAATAGTCGTGCGTAGTTTTGAGTCTGATGCATTTTTTTCAGAGGGAAAATTATTGATTTTTAAAATAATTGATTTTTTGATGGAGAAATTTGAATTTATAATTTTAGATAAAGTTTTGATACGAAAAATTATAGAGTCCCCTTCCGGTCTCGGCCGGACCCCCATCGAGACAGAAGTCTGAAAAGCGGGGTTAAAATAAAAAAAAAAAAAAAAAATTATAGAAAAAAAATGTTTAGAGGTAAAATAATTTATTTTTGATGACAAAACTAAAAATTTAAAATTTTGGGTCAAATTTTGATACGAAAATTTGTAGAAATAATTTTTTTAGACCTGAAATTATTCATATTCTATGTGAAATTTTGAATAAAAAATTTTAGATTGAATTTTATCATAAAAAACTATACAAAAATTTTTTTAGAGGCAAAATAATTTATTTTTGATGCGAAAATTTGAATTTTAAATTTTAGATCATAATTTGATACAAAAAATTGTAAAAAAAATTTTTTGGAGGTAAAATAATTGTTCTTTGGTATATAAACTTAAACTTAAATCCTGGGTAAAATTTTGAAGTGATGAAAAATTGTGAGAAAAATTTTCTGTTAAAAATTAATTTTTTTAAAAATGAGAAACTAAAAATCATGAAATTTAGACAAAATTTTAATATTTAATAAAACTAAATTTTAGGGTAAGATATAATTCATTAGCTTCCTATCTGGCGATCGGCTCGTTAGCATCACAGTGTTTCTACGGTAACGATAACTGCTCGTTAACGGTGATTAAACGGCAAGCTTAACATCAACCACACGAAACAATCACCGGCATGGCATGTATAATATTACATTGTCTATCCCCTTTTTTTAATTCTATTAAAAAAATTTTTATCCATTTATTTTTCAAAGTTTTTGTATTTTTAATTTTCTACACTTAAGCTCTCAGCTGATGCATCAAGTCTACTTCGAAAAATTTCTAAGCTGTCGTGTGAATCTGGTGTCACTGTTTTACACGACAAGAATTTAATTTAATTTTCTTAGCGAGAAGTTAAAAAAAAAGTACAAAATTTATTTGAAACAAAAACACTTTTTTAATTGAAGAATTTTTCTCTTAAACACACTTCAATTTTCATTAGTGCAAAAAGTTTAAAATCAAAATTTTAGATTATATACTGCAGATACACAAAATGATAAAAAATACTTTTTTTGCAGTAAATAAAATTTCCAATAAAAAAATCTTCATTAATCTTTTTCGTTCTTTCTTTATTTTGAACAGTACTCGATCAAGACTATGAAAGTTGAAAATATTTTAAGACAACTGAAAAGTAATAACTTCAGCAAACACTTTTCAAACAGGTTTGAACTTGATAATTGACATTGAAGTAATTAACACGTACCAAGAGCAGATAACAAAATACATATATGTCTAGAATGCTGTCTAAGAGGTCGTTGCTCCAAATCAGGAAAAGGAACTAATTGAAACTCTTTTGAACAGAAGAATAATCGAGTTAAAATATTTAAAAACGGACAAGAAAAGTCTGAGCATAAGTATCAGAAATAGACGTGGAAAAAGTTGAATTAATTATTGTTATTGAGAAGGAGAATCAAAGGGATGGAACGTCACCGGTTGATCGGTTTTGAGCTCAGCTATCTATCCAATATCATTTATAATATATATTTGAGAAAATAAGAATATAAGATATATAACACAACACTTGCTTGTCCAGCATTCCGTCGCGTTCGAAGCTGGAGCTCTGTCCAAGTATTATTAAATCAGGACGATAAATAACAAGGCCGCGACGGAATCCTTAGCCAGCCGTCTTTTTTATCATATCACCAAATCGTAGCTACTTGTGTTCAGATCTTGCTCGTCGTTTTTGTAGTCACCTGATTCTTGTTCTTAAACACTGCTCACTGCCGGTTTCACCACTTCGTCAATCGAAACGTCCACTGTCCTCTGCTACTCACCGTCCACCCAGTTGAGTCTTGGGACGACTTTGCACGCGATTATATTACCACCCCGCCGCATTCCGTGTCCGCTCGACGTCGCTAAATGCCCACTTGTACCACGAAAAGTCATCTGAGTTTTTAGAAATACGCAATACCATTATTTTTTCATAATTATTCAAAAGTAACTTGAGTTTCATGTTCCTATTTTTTTTTTTTAAGCTGATAACCTTACATCTAGATCTCAACTTGTACTGGTGAAGCTTAGACGTGTTTAGTAAATATTAGATTTTTATGATGCATCAGAGACCCGAGCGATACCGGTTTTTTCAGGTCTCATCAGGATGAATTAGACTTTTGCACGCCTCATAGCGCGAAGCGCGTGAGGTTGTGCTTTATACTCGACTCGTCAAGATCAAGCAATTTTGTGATCTTTAAATGCCTCTATCACAACCATATTACACTTATTCAATTATAAGTAGATGTACGCCGAAAAACACTTAAATTAAACCATCTTTTACTTTCTAAAATCATTTCATGTTGCTATTTTGAAAAAAAAAAACGTTTTGAAAAAAATTTTACGTGGACGTCCGGATGTCACCCCATTTCGGATGTACCAACGATTACTCCCGAACAAATTAATATTTCAAGACCGGACCTTTTTTATTAGTTTAAGAATTCGATGAACTGGGTCCGTATTTTATATCAGTGGCCTAGCTTATGTATTTTTTTTTTTAAATTGAATTTTTATTAAAATTCACGGATACAACCGTACAAAGCCAAACGAACTTTTCTTATTTGTCACATCTTCTTATTTGTTGAAAACTTTGGCGCCACTTGATCAAGCTAGATTTTTTTAGACTGCGTGCGCATATGACAAGAAAAAAGGGCGCCGATATTTAAAAAAAAAAAATAAAAAATACTCTGTAAGAAATTACTTAATTATAATTTTTTTTTAATTAATTACACAATTAATTTTTTTCTTAAAAAATGATTGAGCGTTATGAGGCGTGCACTTTTGGATTTTCCAGACTTTTTTGTAGTGTGATAGATTTCAAATTATTGCCTTGTTAGGTTCTGATTTATGACCGGAGATACACTTTTAGGGTTTTATTTTCGGTACTAAACATTTTAGGCAATAGATAAAATATAAATTCTATTGTCGAATTTAAACTTTCGAATTTACCAAGCTACACGTTAGAGGTTGTAATTTATGAAATTTATCATCGAATAATTTTATTAAAGTCGCCGACTAAATTCCAAAATAAAATCAGGTCATTATTTAAACGCGAGGAACTATTTGTTTTTTCCATATTCAGAACAGCCTTTTAATTTTTACACTGTTGTAATATTTTTGGTAGTTAGTAACTCTAGTACTATGGCTATTATTTAATATGGTCTATGTCTAGATTTTACAGTTTCTGTTTCAACACAAATTTCGGGGCTTAATTTTAGTTAAAAGTTAGTTTTATCAACATTTTTGTGGTAATTTAACGCACGATGACATTTGAAAATAATTATAGTAAATTGTGTTAACAAATTGACAATAATTTTGTATCTTGGATAGATTTATCGTGTGATTTATACGAAGCTTTAAAAATGTTTTTCATCGATTAAAATCATGAAATTTTAAAAGACCAACAAAATTTAAAATCGTCCAGTTGTATTACAAACCCGACCATTGTTCCTACTATGGAAATTAATTGAATAATTTATTTTAAAAAGGTATAATCATAGAATATTCATTACACAAGCTAATATCAATATCATTATTATTATTGTTCGAGATTGAGTATGGTAAAAAATAATAAATAATACTTTTATTTCATTTATTGTTTATTAATTTTTGTGGTCAAACATATGGAGAAACTGGGGTGCATTACTTTTAAATGCATTAACCGAGTAGGGACCGTAAATACATAAAAGTATGAGAACAAGACAATGAACAATGGAATGCCGCGACATGAATTATACAGTTATTTATTTATCAACTTTAAATCAGTGTATTATTTAAGTTAAGAAAATAAATCTGAGAGAGTAGGGACTTAATAACTCGTATAAGGAGTTCCTTCATTCATTTTCTAAAACGTTTTTTCCATTGCATGCAATATGTTAAATATGCATATATGTATGCAAGTAATGTTATGTTATACGAATCTAATGGACACTCGAACAAATTCGGGCCGTTTTGCCCACGGTTTCTCTATCCCAATGAATTATTGCGACGTGGGCTTCAGCATGAAAACAATTTGACTAAAGAGAAACGGCATGTGAGCAAACCTATAAATTAACAGTGTTTGCACGGTAAAGAATGGAAAGGGAAGTTTATCTGAGAAACAGTTTGGTTTATTTATACTGCCGATTGTTTGATATTCAAATCAATAACGTTTTAAATATTTTCTGTTTTTTTTCCTTTCTAAAAATATAAAAATTATATTAGCAAATTTTGAAAAATTGCTAAAAAATTTGACGTTTTAGGAAATTTTTATTTAGGAAAAAAAATTGATAAATTATCAGTATTATAGTTATTATTTATCTGATTTTATTGTTATTATCATTCGAATTTTTAACACTAAGATTTTCTAAAAAATTTAGCATAAAAAAATTTGAAAAATAATTATCAAAAATTTTTTTGAATTTCAATTTTACAAGAATAATAAAATAAGAAAATTGATATCTTTAATTAAATATTAGTTTGCTGTTCACTTAATCATTTCCAATAGATAAAAAAATAACCAAGTGTTCACAAAATTAAAAAAAACAAATTTCGAAAAATATATATCATTAAACAATTTTCCATTTTAAAGTAATAAATTTTACATGACAACTGTGGAAAATATGTTACAAATATTAATTTTTAAAATCATAATAAAAAAAGACATTAATTTCGTAATAATAAAAATAATAATAATCAAAAGAGAATTGACGTTCCCACGTCGGGCGACCTCAAACTGGTCATCGGATCCCGTCGGCCATGGAGGAAGGAAGTGGTCGCGAAGATCACTTTACAGAGACTAAACCCCATCGTCCTAGTTTTTATTATTTATTTTTAACCCATCAATAAATTTATTATCTTTTATTTACATTCCTGGTGATTCTAATTTCCGAGACTAGAATCAAAAACAAATTTTTAAGCTTTTATGTCTTCTCGTGGGTAAGGAGACGCTCGATCGTGAAACACAATCTTCTAGCAGTGCAGAAAAAGAATAAGAATAAGAAGAAGAAGGTCGAAACGAGAACTTAAGAAGGTATACAATGAGATTAAAAATAATAAAAGGTTAGCCATGAGCCATGACGTTACTCAGCGCCTTTGACCTTACGATTATCGGTCTCAAGCACACTCTGGCACTGGAACCCTTGCATATTTAAAGAGACTCCACGCAGGCGCTGTTTTATCCCCGAGGCAGCCTAAGCGCCCCCTAATCTTTGATTTAAAAAATTCACAAACATTTTTTTATGCAAAACTGTACTAGAAATGTTATAAAACTGTTTTTTTTTCCTTTTATATTTTTTAGCGATGACCTTAACGGGAAACTGGACCCATAACCTGCTCTGAGTGGATGACCAGCGACACCTACAAGAGCGCCCGAACTGAAAAGATAAGAGGGAATAAAAAGAAGAGATAATTAAAATGGCAGACCCGGGAGGTAAAAAATAACCCGAGTTAGGTTAGTTTAGTTGGTATAACACGGTGTAAAACCGTTTTCGCCCTAAAAACATCTCATCCCCATCCCCCTGGAGCTGGAGGACCTTAATTAGCGGCAGCGCGGACGCGGAGATTCTTCCATGTAGACAAAGGAACAGTATATTGCCACTCGTTTTAATATACCTGATTCATTTGTTGTTTATGTTTATTTTCATTCCCATTTTTTGGGCACTTTTTTGCTCATCCGAAATATCATTAGCCCGACTTTGTTTTCATTTGTCATAATAGCGGCCAATTAAATAAATTTACGGTGGTATTTCGAACTTTTTTAAATATTTACTTTTATTATTATTGAGGAGTTTTATTACCGAGGAATAAATAGTCTTTTTATTGTTAAATCTTTAATCTTTCCCCGGTTCGCTGGTTCAGACACTTCATTAAATGTTAAGCTAAGTAAAAGATAAGGTATGTTGGGATTCAAGACCTGACCTCTACGCTTTTTTTTTGATACTTCGACATACATGAAGCATGTGTTTATTCAAGATGGCTTCATTCATATTCTCCTTCAATAGTTTTTAATTATTCAAGATAACGGATACTTTTTTCTTCATCGAGAATTTTAGGGCTTCTATTTAGAAATTTTGGTAGGTTTGTTTCACCATTTTTTTTGTTAATTAAAAATTACATAGTAAAAAATTTTGCGTTATTTCGTCAAAAAATTTTGTGTTAAATATTTAACACTTTTATGTGTAAATTTAACATTTATTCTGTTAAATCAACACAAAAAGTGTTAAATATTTCACATAAAAATTTTAACACAAAATTTTTTGACGCATTGACGCAAAATTTTTTACTGTGTATAACACTGTAAAAAATTTAGAGTAAAGAAACAAACACTTCGCGTGCGGAGTAAATTTGGAGTTTTTTTTTAGCGATTTTAATTCGAGTACAGAGTTTGTAGAGTAAAATAAATCTTTATTTAGTTGAAATAAGTTTCACATGCAAAATTATTAACAAATACTTCCAACAATTTATATAAAATTAAAGTTTGTAAATATTAATTGTATTTTTCTAATACTTTGACTTTTGAAACATTGAACTAAATTTTCACAATTATTTTGTTTTTTAAGTCTTGTTGATAAATTGTAACGTAAAAACGTCAAAATTGAATAAAATAAAGAACTTTAATGCTAATTAAATGAATTTTTATGATCTCATAACAAATAAATTATTATAGAGAGAGAATTTATCAAAAAATGCATTTTATAAAAATTAAAGAAAAATTTTGATGCAATTTTTTTTTAAACATTAAAATTTACTTGTTTTATTAAACTTACGAAAAATATTATATCAATTTTTTTAATTTCTAAACATGAATTTTGTAATTTTTAAATGAATAAAAACTATTTTTTTATTTTTATTCACTTAAATAAAATCCTTCTTGGATTGAATTTCATTTTTTTATCATCAAATCAATTTATTAATGACAAAGTAAAAGTTTGAGCAATGATTAATGTCACAATACCTCCATAATATAAAAAAGTGCATGAATAGTTATATACTAGACGCAAAGAACAAAATTGGGGAGTAAAAACCGCAAACATGATCACTTATACATACATGTATAAATAAAAATATAAAAATGTTTAAGAAAAAAGAAATGAAGCCACTCATCTTTCCAAGGACTATAAAGCATCGGGTTCTCGCCTGACGACTGCTTAAATGACGTCAGTAACTCCTTTGTCTTAAGGGACCTGATCGATGCCCCATCGATGACATTTATTATTTTTCATATCTTTTTGTTTTCATAACACGGGACATCCAATACTGGATACTCTGATACAGAGAAGAGGTCAATATTAATATCATTATATATGTATGTATATATGATAAAGAATATAAGAATATAAGAAGAAGGGACGATGTTAGTAAGGTATATTGGTATAGATTAATAATAATATATAATATATGTATAACCGAGTAGCCAGCTAAGCAAAATAGAAAGATGGATTATTATTGATGGATTATGATGGTGTCGATTGGTGTCATGATTCGAGTTATAAATTTATTCGGGCGGTATAATATATCGGGACAATCTTTAAATCCTGTCTAGAGTGTATAGTTATAGTACCATACACTCGGCACGATTCACCGTTTGATATATATATATATATATATATATATATATATATATATATATATATATATATATATATATATATATACACACATATATTTTTTATTCTTTTCAGTTAAATTCACTTATAAAGGCTTGATCTCTTTTTTTATTTTCTATTGACGGGATTGTGACACATTGATGTTTGAACCCGGTATCACGTGTTGCCACGTGCGACTATCGAGTTTCTTCATGATTCAATCTGCAATTCAATAGTTATTATTTTCAACTTATATGCATTCATTTTTATTCAATCATTTATTATTATTTTATTCAGAAAGTTACTTTCTTCTTCTTCTTCTTCTTTTTTTTTTTTGTTAAAAAGTACAATTTCTTTATTTAAGATTTGAAGCATATAAAATTTAATAATGATAACAATAATCTTTTTTAAAATTATTATTATTAATTGTTTAAATATTAAAAAATTTTAATAAATAAATAAAATAAAATAAAAAGCCTTTTATTTCTTGCGTTTACATGGTACAATTTCAAAGAAAAAAAACAATGTGCATACAGAATTTTTACTAATTCAATTTATACTTTTTTTTTTTTTTTTTTTTAATGCATCTAAAAGAACGATTTAAAAAAAATATCATGTTTAAATAGATTAAATTTAGTATGTTTCCATTTCGAATAATAATGTAATTAAAAATATTATTAAAATTTTAACATAACGAGATATAGTTAAATAAATATTAGATTAAAAATAAAAAAATTATAATATGTTGTAATTTGTAGTATAGATTTTTTTTTTTTTTTTTAATCTAATATAAAGTAATAATAATTATTATTATAATAAAAAAATTTTTTTCAATAGTATATTATTCTCCAAAAAAATATATTTAATATTTCCCGATAACTTTTTTCCATTTATCCCACTGAAAATAAACCCGAATACCAAAATCGGCACGTCAGTTAGTTCTTATCGATTGTGTAAACATAACAGTTTGTTATTCTCAGGAATTTAAGTTTAAGTTCCGGCGACTTTGAACAAATTACCTATGATTATGAAAGACATATATATATATATATATATATATATATATATATATATATATATATATATATATACTTCTGATATAGCCATTTTCTGAGAATAATATTTTTCTTTTAGGAATAAATCTCGAGACAGGTCGCAAAGAGATCCTGTAAATATTGTTTCTGGGTCTCTTTATTTTTTTTCTCTATGTACCTAAGAAATATTTTAGCATTTCAAATAAAACTGTCCGTCTCTACTCATACTCACTCATATCAGTACACACATATAACACAAGAGCAAGAGATTTTAGGGACTGGCCAGCTATTTTACCAAAAGCAAATTTATACAGCAAATGAAAAACAAACAGCTAATGCATTTAAATATTTTTTTAAATTAATAAATATTTCCTGTCGTGTATTAATTATACGCAATATATTTGACTTTATATTACGGTCATACTTTTATTTGAATAAATATATATATATATATATATATATATATATATATATATATATATATATATATAAACTCAAATGGCCGCGGTATGTACAAGCCTCACTAAAAATAATTACATCTAATATAATGTATTCCAGGTATATTCTCATTCAAGTTCTTTCTAATGTTAATTTTGTGTTAAAAAATCTTTACTCCTCTATAAGTATGTATCATTTTTATTTACCTGATTCATTAGAAAACACCTGACCGAGACATTTGATTACTGATGATTATCAAAGTGATAAATTTATTGTAGTAATTATGATAATTATTTAATAAAATTACATTTTAACTTTAAATATTGGGAATAAATTTTTCAATAAATAAAATATCCACAATAAAAATAATTACATGACCAATAGAAAGAAATATAAATTTGGATAAAAAATATATAATTTGAATATATATTTTTTTTTCATAAGTATAAATAAAAATTAGACTTTTGCGAAAAAAATGAAATTATTTTAAATATCGGCAATAGGTAAAAAAAATTAAAATTAAATCCTCGGAAACGCTGACGGCAAAAAAAAGTGATAAATTATTAGACAGTAATAATTAAAGATTAATATTTTACAAAAGCAGAAAGAGTTAGTAAGTTTTTGTAGACATCATTAATTTTGATTTTTATTTATGATGTGAAGATATTGTACAAATATTAGAGTATATATATTTATTCATATAATATTAATGAATTTAATAATTATTATCAGACTGATGTAATAAAGATAAAAATAAATTTAATAATTAATATGACACATGCTTAATTAAACAGTATTATTTTCTCCGAAATTACACGTGCTCAAACAAGTCGGATCTGGTATATCGGCTCGCGCGACGTGTATTCTAATCACTATTACCGTGTCTTCACGGTCCTCACTAGCTCATTACATTACACATTACACATTATATTCTAGAAACTAAGTGATCTAGTGCTCTGTGATATACAAGTATTTCAAACGGGATTGCAATGAGCTTCTTTCTCAAATTCATCCAATTTTTTAATTGTGATATTTTTAGTTGCTTATTTGCTACCAGGTGATAAAAATTTTATTGCGAAATCTTTAGCTGTCAAATTAGATGTTGTTGATTTAATGATATTTATGATTTAATATAAATGAAAGGTATTTATAGACAATTATAATCAATATTTAATTTTTTTTTTATTATGTTTAGTCATTAAGTAATATTAAAAGTATTACATTAATTGTCAGAGATAAAAATTATAGTTAGAGGATAGTTTTATTTGTCAATATTTAAAAAAAAATTGTAGTGTTAGTTTCTTTTTTTTTGTCATTTAAAATTTGGATTTTGCAATCAATTGTCACCTTTAGACTTTAATACTATAAGAAAATTTTTAATTAATTCTTACTCGTTGAATTTATAAATTTTTTGGAGTTAAAAATTTTACAATATAAATTTTACAATATAAATTTTACGTCATTAAATCAAAAAAATTGTGAAAAAATTACTGTTAAAAATATTTGACACAAAAAATTTTTATTGCATGCAACAAATTTAAATGCTTTACAATTTTTACATAATTTCATTTTCTATAGGCCTAAATTTGTCCATCAGATTTTTAAATAAAAATTTTTAAAGTACCCACAAAAAATTAAAAAATTATTTACTCAATTTTTGTAATAAACAAATTTTTCTTCTTTATAAAATAAAATTTTCTGTTACAATTTATAATAAAAAAAAATCATTCATAGTTTGGATTAACAAATCTATTTCAGACTTAAAAATAAAAATCCATGAAATATAAATACCTAAAAAAGTTGTTAATATCAACACAGTAGTACAAGCAAGGTGTAAAGTAATGTATAAACAGTAATAAATGCATATGAATAAAAGGCTAACGAGCGGCAATATAAACAGATAACTTTTATATACATGCCCACGCATTTAACCGAGTCAGCGATGTTAAGTCTGTAAACACGCGTAAGTCGAGCGCAATAACATGTTTACATTTAATAAATAACCAATCCAATCCGTTTAATTTCTTCATGTACCTTCCGTACTGTCACATACACATTATACATCTACATATTATGCAAATAAACTCTAGATAATTACACAGAAAATAAGGTTCACTTGACCCGAGAAAATTCTCGCGAAGACCTAAGTTTTTTTGGAGCGAGAAGAAATTTTATTGAATCAAGTACAGAGTTAAAAATTTTCAGTGGAAAATTTTTAATTGATTTAACCCAATCGGACTGAAATTCACTCCGAAAAGGATTTTACTTATATTATTAATGAAAAAAAAAAAAAGAAACCGGAGTGAATTCTTAATTTTTTTTTATTAAATATAAATAAAAAATCTTTATTCGTTTGAAAGTTACAAAATGTGTACTTAAAGATTTTATAAATTAATAAAACCTTTTTCTTTAGTTTGAAATTAAAAAAAAAAATTGCATTAATTTTTTTTTCAATTTTTACAAATTGCATTTTTTGATGAATTCTCTCTATAATAATTTATTTTTTAAGAAATCACAAAAATTGCCATATAAAAGTTATTTCAATAACATTTAAGTAATTGATTTTATTTAACGAAACATAATTCATTGTCTTTACTTAATATGTTAGGATTTATCAACAAAACTTAAAAACAAAATAATCTTTATCAAAATTTCGTTCAATGTTTCAAAGTCAAATTGGAAAAACATAATAATTATTTACAAACTTAAACTTGAGATAAATTTTTTTAAGTATTTGTTTGAAATGAAATATATAAAACTTGTTTTAACTGAATAAAAACTTATTTTAGTTTAAAATTTCTTATATTTTTCGAATTGAAATCCATATTCACTCCAGATTGTTCCATTTCTTTACTCTAGTATACCGAGTGATCGGAGTGAAAAATTCACTTTTGATTATTTACAGTGCACTGAAAAAAAAATGAACTTGATTCAAGAAAAAAATTATTGAACCAAGAAAACTATTTTTAAGAATTTCATTGTCTTGAATCAAGATCAAAAACTTTTTTTTCTCAAATCAAGACAATGAAACTCTAAAATAGTTCAATAATTTCTTTCTGAAAACAAATTTTTTTCCAGCATAATTTACTTCCTTTATTCGTGTAAAATTACCCAATAAAAAAAAAAACATGTAATATAAACTAATAATTAGAATTACCTGTGTCATGAGTCGATCAGCTCCAGTGCCCTCCTCATCCTTGAAAATAATATCGACATTATAATTAGGCACTAGATCCCGGAACCTCGAGTCATGCCTAGAAATACGTCCTTCGGAGAGTCCACTCGCGGTCAGGGTGTTTTCACTGACATTCGGCACATGTTGTTTATAAACTAAGGGGGTAGATTTTCTCAAGATGGGCCTTCGGCCGCCTCCTCGGCCAGGCCCGCAAGCCAGCACCCCCGCCGGTAACCACAGTGTCAATAGAATTATTAATAATACTCGCGGGGGTGGTCTGGTGCGTTTTGAGATGAAAAAACAACTCCGTCCTTTCTGGTAATTATTATTACTAATATTACTATTATTATTATTTTTATTATAACTATCAGGAATATTATTATTGTTCTCATTGTGATGTTTGCTAGTGGTATTACTGGGATTATTACAGCTACAAAAATTGTTACTTATATCGCTACTGTCGTCGTTGTGATTATGATGATGATGATGATGATGACAGTGGTGATAGTGATGATAGTGATGATGACGCAGGTACGAGACCGGCACCGCCGTGTCTCTTTGTTGCACCATAATCACGTGTCAAGAGCCCAAGCCACTTTGGGGTTGCAAAAAAAAAAATAATAATTAACAATATCGGTACTATAAATGCTATTGATTATTCCTCGGGGCTGTTTTTTAAACAATTTATCGTGACACACACTTATCTTAATGATCCAAGGTGTCGAATAAAACGAGCACCTCTTACCTCTTTCCTCACTCACGCGAAACCATGATAACCAGGGCATCACACCCCTTGGTTAAATATTTTATAAAAATACTTAAACCACTTTATCAAACACTTTTAAAACCAGCATTTAATCATCAATAATTAATTAACAAATAAAATAAAAACCAATGCTAATATCTAATCACACACTTATGAAAGAAAAAATAAACCAACACAAGTCACTGACAAGATAAAAAAGCATCCCTTAAAGAAAATCGGTGATCACAAAAGGGACATCGAGGGTAACTCGCGATTTTCGCACCTCTTATGACGTTAACCAGAGGATCTGATCCCGAGAAGTGACATCGGATGCTGGCAGCAAGTCGTGTCAGAAATGCACGTTAGGCATCACGATGGGGAGCATAGGCTTAGATCACCTCTGTATAGTATAGTATTCCGATCGGACAGACTTTACACGATTCCCCCACCCCCAACTGTTGGAGGACACCGCGGTCCCCGTTGGTCCCCACCAGGCCCACTAGGACCGCTGACGTCACGCCTGAGGGCGCTCGTCGATTGGTCGTGGGCGTGTCTCCAGCCGCTAAACGAGGACAGGTGCCGGCACCACCAACAAGAGGTAAGAAAGCTCTCAAGTATTGTTAACTTTCTGAGCTCTTTAATCCTTAACTTGGATTATTATTATGTGATGCTTTGTCTGGTGCTTTCAGCTAAAAGATCCACTTTCTTCTCCTTCTACATCCAAATGTCATTCTGAGGAGCAACAGTTTCCTGAGTAACATATACAGCCCAATTCACAAGATATTTCTTAACGCTAATTGATAATAATATTTGAAATATTTATTTTAGCCTTCATAATTGTTTATTTATTCATCATTTTTATCACAACGCTTTAGCAAAAATTTTTCGCATTTTATTGAATTAATAATATTAAAGCACAGGTCTTTTCTTTTTTTTAATAACAGTTTTTCCCACACAGCTTAACAAGAGACAGCAAGATAAACATTTTATTTCTTTATAATAATAAAAAAATTTTAATATTAAAAAAAAAATAAGGAACCAAATATTTCTAACGCCAGCCAAAATTAATTTTAAATTACTATTCATCACTCAAAAATTTCATCATTAATATTAAAATAAAATTTAATCAAGAAAAGTTATGAATAAAAAATTCAAGAACGATTTTTAAAAACTATCTGGATCGAACCAAGCCAGGAATCGAACCTGAATCTCTCAGATTACGCGTCAAGCGCTCTGCCACTGAAGCTACCGGATTCGAAACTTATAATTACTTTCAAAATGTCGATACAAAGGGTGTTTTGATAAACTTTATTTAAGAAGAATAATGACCGTGATTCAACGACGTACGAATGAGAACTGATAGTAACCATTGGCTCTACTCACTTAGCCTTTATTTACTCGAATCGAATCGGTCTACGATGTATAACACGGTCTTTCACTCTCTTTCAATATCAAGATAAGATATCTATACATATATATGTAGTATATACTATATACAATACCCTAGCTCGGTTGTCGGCTGGTGGGCTGCATCAGAAGAGCACCATGGCGCCACACATGAATAACAGAGTAACACTTACTGTAACATGTAACATGTAAAATGTGATTTATGATATAATGTATGATTGTTGAATTACGATTCGATTCTATCAACACATGTATGTATGTATGGTGTCAGAGGAACATACAAGGTAAGCCCAACAAAGAGTATAAGGCTGTCAAAGTACGGTGGGTGGTTCCCGCAAAATTAGTGCTTCTATTCGAGGCTTCGATATCTCAAGTTTTTCTTATCTAAGACTTGTGACAATTCCATTCTTATCCTCGTCACAGTTGATCAATGTGTTGAATGTATGTGTACATGTCATTTGATTACATATCTATAGTGTTATGTATATACATATATGTAGCAAGTAGAAGCGTGCGTAGGTTAACGCACGTGAACAGCTCCACCCGAGCCATCATACTGGTGTATCGATTTTATTTTCATCGATTCATAAAATATAATGATAATGATGGTGAATATGATGATGATGATGATAGTGGGAATATAAACGCGTAAGGTGAGCAGAGCAGGATAGAAGGCATTAAAAATACCGAGTGATAATGAGATAAGATAACGAGGGAAATCTCGATTGATTTTAATGAATATCTCTGGAGGAGGCTCGTAAATAACCGGAGCTTGTGTTGAGCCGATATATGCAAATCACTCGGGATTCAATTATAGGCCGGGGAAGAAATACAATGTAATGTGTTACATATGTATGGATGTAGGGATGTGTGGATGAGTATGAGATATTACGAGATGGTGATCGCTACAGATTTACCGGTGTCGGTGTTCTCGGGTGGTAATAAAATTTCGTGTGGAGATTGGATCCATGCATATATTAAGTGCTCATGATCGGCAAAGTGACCTGGCATGTGCTGAGTATTATAATCTTTAATAAACATTACTGCAAGTGCTAACTTTCAATAACGACCGGCAATATGCAGTAAACAATTTACAGGATTTTTGGTTTGATGGACGGCTAAGGGGGATATAAGTGCTGGGGATATTCAAGTCTTTAGCCTTAGATTATCAATAAGAGTAAAACGATATTGATGCCTTTTACACTGGTTCTTGGTTATTTTTATTAGGGACGTCGTTAAGGATAAACTGACTGGTTGAAGGCTTAACGAAGTAATAGATGTATGCAAAAAATAAAATAGTCATATTTACTGTTTTGTATATTTTTATTGTTTTGTAAAAAATTGAAAATTATACTGTAGTCACTTATTAAAAAATAAAGATTTCAAACGATTCGAAATGGCTTAAAGCGATTAAAAACGATTCAACTTGACAAATATATAATAGATATACATTTTGCATGGATTGAATCGTTTTAAATCTTTTTTTTTTTTAATAAGGACTAATTAATTACTATTTTTATGTATGGAAAAAATTGACATATCGAAAAAAATTTCTCAGATCAAAAATTTTTCTACTTAAATCAAGACAATAAAGCTCTTCAAAATGATTTTCTTGATTCGAGACTTTTTCTCTTGAATTCAATTAATTTTTTTTTTAGTATGGTAATAATTACTGCACTGTATTGTAGCTGTATATAAAAAGAATTTAAGGAGTCAAATTCAAATTTTTTTTTGAGTTTAGAAAAAATTTATTTGTCTTGAAAAAATTATGAATGTTTATTTTAAAAGTAAATTTTTTGTATAAAAGAAATTTTAGCCTGAATAATTTGCAGATTAAATTCAATTTTTTCTTACTCCAAGAAAATTGAATTGTAATTTTTGGAATGCGTAATTAAATGTTAAAAATTTTTTCTTTCCCTGAAATTAAATAGTAAATATCAATATAATTTATGAGAATTTTTAATTTTAAAATAAATGCTTACGAAATTTTATCATGCAACAAAAACTTCAGAGTAAAATTGAAAATTCAATTTGTTTATTTCTTCTACACAGAAAGAAAGGTTCACTTGAGCCAAGAACATATTTTTCTTCCTAATTATTTACTTGAGCGAAAAAAAAATTTTTTTTTGACACAAGAAATTTCACTTATTCCAAAAAATCGATTCCCTTGCTTCAAGGAATACGTATCTTGATCCAAGTCAATTTATTTAAGTCAAGAAAATTTTCTTGTTTTGAGAAAATTTCTCTCTTGCTCCAAAAAATTAAGTTCTTGACAGAAGTAAATTTTCTTGTCTTGAGAAAATTTTTCTCTTGCTCCAAAAAATTAAATATCTCGATAGTAAATTTTCATTAATATTTCTATTGACTAACATGTCAAATGGGAAGATCAAATAATATTGAATCATTTTTTTTCATTCAATATGTATAATTGCGCGCTAAAATAATCTAAAATGGGTATCAAATATTCAAGAGAAAAAGTTTCTCAAGATGAGAAAATTTTTTTCTCAGCTGAAGTAGGTGGCGCTGCTTCCCTAAATTATCTAAAAATCTTGATCAAATATAAAAATTTCTTGTATTAAGTATTTATGATAATTTGAATTAAGAAAAAATTTCTTCCATCAAGAATAGAATTTCAAATAAAATTTTTACTTCGGCCAAGACAACTTCGGTCTTCCTTCGGGCGACCGAAAATTTACTTGAGCCAAGAATTTTGTTCTCCAGTCAAGAAATCTTTCTTTCTGTGTATATTTTTTTTTAAATTTATAAATGAATTCACATAATTGTACATTGTAAAAAAAAATTAACTTGATTCAAAATAAGAAGTCTTGACCCAAAACAATGTGATGAAAAATAAGTTATCATATTATTAATAATTACCATTCTAAATTTGTAATAAAACAATTCTCTTTCTTCCTTGTAGTCTTCTCAAGCATTAAAAAATTATTCAGACAATCTAGCATCCAAGATCAAATGACATTAGTCTCTAGTTAAAGTTCCACCGGTTATTTACCTCAAAAGGCATAATAAGCACAAATATTTATCATTGGGGAGTGTAATTTTGGGTGTAGTGCGTTTAGTAAACGAACAGGAGGGAAAACAAACACAGGAGGCCCTGGCGGCACCCGAAAAATGAAACTCTCCATCTCAATTTCCATGTGGCTCCGTTAAGATCGACCGAGAGAGAGAAAGAGAGAGAGAGGGAGATAGAGTTGGCTGGACTGTACCTGGAGCTCTCGAGACCCTGAAAGGAGCAGAAGCAGCAGGAGTGAGAGGATTGCTCCTCTTTAAATGAAAAGAAGAAGGAGAGAAGACTTGACTGGTGTAGAGGCGGAAAGAGCTCGCGTCAAAGGAACCGACACGCCGAGTTAGAGGGTGATGAGGGTGACCACCAGGGGGGAGGGAGTCCTGTGAGAAGGCTCACCAAACCCCAATAATAGCACCAGAATTTATATACCTGGACGACCTGGATGAAGAACACTGGAATGGACCCGGGACTCTTTGGTCTCTTGGTCGTGTTTTTCAGGTATCGCTTTTTAACGGTAGGGGGACTGTCGGGCGCCTCTGGCTCGCTTCCTTCCTCACCCTCACCTCCTTTTCCAGCTTAAGCTCCAGCAACTGGTCCATTGATTCACGAGTTAACTATTTCCTTTTAGTACTCTTCAATATTCGAACTGACTTTTTAGTCTACTCTAGTCAGTATTGTCTAATGCTCCAGTACTTTCGTCACAATGCACGCTGTTCACTGTTAAACATTGGTTGGTGGTAGGTCCTTTGTTCCTCATTCTATGGGCTGGTGTCACGCTCCTACGCAGCTGACTCCTCAGGAGTTAGACCTTGATTTGTTGTAAGAAGTCAGACTCTAAAAATCAGCTAATAATTCAGCGAGGGAAATTTTTTTTGCTGTGAAATTGGAGTGATGGAGTGAAGAAATTAAATATCTTAAGTATGGAGTAAATCTGGAGTTTTTTTCAATGGAGTAAGTATGGAGTTTATATCCAAAAAACATCTAAGTACTGAGTTTAGAGTGTTAAATTAACATTCATTTAGCTGAAACAAGTTTTATTTGCAAAATTACTAACAAATACTTTAAACAATTTATTTAAAGTTTAAGTTTGTAAATAATTATTATATTTTTTTTGTTTGGTTTTTATTTTTTGGACGTTCGAAGCGGGAAGTTAAAAATAATAAATTAGTAAAATTATTACGTTTAATTAAATAAAATTTAATAACTTTAATGTTATTGAAATTAACTTTTATATGGCAATTTTTATGATTTCTTCATAAAATTATTGTAGAGAAAATTTATCAAAAAATACAACTTATAGAAATTTAAAAAAAATGCTGATGGCTTTTTTAAAGTATTAAAATTTATTAGTTCTATCAAATTAAGAAAAATATTATATTAACTTTTAAAATCTCTAAAAAAATTAAAATATTTAATTTTAATTAATAATATTCCGAAATAGTAACTATTATAATAAAACTATATCAATTATAAAATTAAAAATTTTTTTCCTATGCTAACAATTCTATCAATTTATGTAATAAATCAATATTAACAATAATAATGAATACGTGCATCCAATCCAGAAGTGAAAAAGATATATTTCTTCATATTCTGACTAAATATAAAAAATGAAATTATAATAATCTAACATTTTGACAAAGTTTATCTAGTGTATCAATATTTTGAAAATGTTGATAGTTATAAATGCTAAAAGAAGACAAATTGTTCTAAATAATAAAATACATTAAGTGAAAAAATAATTAATATTTTTTAATTTCATAGTAATAAGTTAGTTTTAAGTCAAAAAAATAAAGCTTGAGGTTTTAAAAAAAAAATTTTTTTTTCTTACACAGCCACAAAAAAATATAAGATAATATAGACAAATATAATTTTATATCTTAATTAAAAATAAAGAAAAATATTAAAAAAATTTAAAAAAAGACTGCTTATTGAAACCGATAATTTCTAACGACAATGAGTTCTTAATCAAACAAATAGATTTCGTAATTAGTTTATTATTCTAAAAAATATGTAAGCCTGTTTGTAATTCAATAAACAAACTTAAAAAAAAAAAAAAAAATGGTCTATCATTGATGGTAGTGTCAACGGGTTGGTAGTGTTTTGTCCGAATCAAGTAAAACATGAAACATGAAGTATAAGGTTTCAGACATGAGGCATTATATTATATGAGGCAAGTTAGAGTCTGGTGAATAAGAACCTCCCCGAAAGGGAGAATTATGTATAATGTAAGCTGGCTATCATCCATCACGGAGGACTCAAAGCAATGGCCATCCAATTGGTAACTATAACCGACTGTATAGCAGGGATCGACTGGGTGGACCGGCCACGTCGTCCTGATCGGCGGCAACCGTCTGTTCTCTCATCTCTGTGAAAAGACTGAGGCTAAATATTGTGAAAGGTCTAGACAAGCTTTGAAATATATATACGAAATAGATTTTTGGCGTTGCATACCACCCATTATAGACACCACCAGGGAGTTTTAAAAAGTATCAGCAGACTCCGGTCCATTGTCGATATGTGTGGGTATGGAGCTATAGAAAGCTGAGAGAATATCCCGGTGAAGGCTACTTAATACAGAAACGCCGTTTTGAGAAGGTATACACTGATCAGTGGACAAAGATCTTGTTTGGGATATCGCGGAGTTACTTGCCACACGAAAAGTGCCTGATCTTGCCACAAAGTCCCGATCCCTCTGCGTAGAAATACTCTCACGGAGTCTGTACGTGTGCTGTGTTGTGAGGATGTGTGAGGACATAACTATATATATATATCCTCCTCGGAGGGAGAGAGAGGATCCTTCAAACGAGAATTCGAGTAGGCTCTTTAACAACTGGCGGCTCTTTGAACTCCCGGTTCCTCTCTCCTTGGCACGAGGAGCCATTTACATTTTACACGCGAAAATACAGTTTATGGCCCGGGCCAATCATCGCGCGAACCTCATTCCGCGGTCTCACACACGCTTATTCATCCCGAGGTCTATAGTTTTCGGTTTTGTTTATTTCTTCTTGTGGACTGTATATTATATCCATTTGGAGGTTTTTTCCCATATACCAGATCCCATCAGATTCAGAGAGCCATCTCGCTCGTGTGAGAATACACGCGAGGTTACCGTAACACACCCGCCCGACACGTCTATTCTCACAGAGCCCATGTAAATTCCTTGATGGTTATTAATCCAATCTCAATAGCCAGTATTTTAAATGAAAAATGATCAGCTCGTGATAAGTTAACACGTGGTTAAAAAAGGATAAGCTAGCTATACACCATCAGAATAAGAATAATAAGTCGAAAAGCTTGGACCGAGACTCCCTCTTCGAATGAGAATAAGAATAAGAATAAGAACAAGAACGGGGAGATAAAGAAGAAAAGGAATGCGAATGTTCGAGCAAGTGGTGGAAGAGACCGTGGAAAAGAAACAGTGAACGTGTGCGCAAAACTACAACAACAAGTTTCAGAGATTAAAGCCGAGTTGAGGGAGCCAGCTGAACCAGGAGCACCATACCAGTCCAGCAGCAGTGGATCCTTTCGGTGTATATGTGCAGTAGGAAGAGCCCGCCCGGACCCCGAAAGACCACACAGGACGCGGCACGCGCGCGCTCTACCGGGTGGCCCAGCACATGTCCCGGTCGGGAATACTCGGGCCAGTTCGCCGGAGTTCGGGCGGACTCGGCTCGTCCCGGTGGTCGGAGATCACCGAGGCCACACAGATCGCGCACGCGCGGACGCTTTCTGGGTGGCATTCACTCGCCGGACGGACTGCCGGCAGGATCTATAAACACTCGTGGTAGCTGGTTTGCTCGCGAGCCACTCTACAACCTGTTAGTGTCGAGGGTCCACATATTATGCCCCTCCACTCGACGCGGGCTTCGGGCCCCCGGTTCCATGTGTGAGAGCAACCGGGCCCAGGCTCACTGTGTGAAGGGACTCACTGAAATGGATGAGAGAAAATGCAAGATAAAAAGAGATGATGAATAACTACCTTCCGACGCTGGCTGATTCTCTCACTCGGAGATCCATCGCCTCGACACTATAACCTCCCGGACCCTACGGGCCCCTCGGGCATCACGGGCTTCTAATAAGATTCCAATTTGTCAATTAAAGGGAGGACGGGACCCACACACCCCATTCTCAACTCATCTCCTTTATTCTCTTTTATCTTTTTTTAGCTTTTTAGAATACTGGCAAACTTGAGTGTTATTGGTCGGTGACATGGTTATCAAGGTGATAATAGTTCGAGAGGAGAATTAGTTTTTGGGTCAAGAAAAATTTGTGATATTTTGTTTAAATTGAGTTGAGATAGTCATGAATTTAATCTAGAAGATGAAACATTAAGAAAAAATTAACCATTCAAATATTTTACAAGTTTAACCACCCACTTAACTATATTTTTTAAGAAGCTGCAATTTCTACACAGAAAAAAATTTAACATGAATCAAGTAAATAATTTTAAATCGTAGATTCAACGTATTGAACGTTCAAATCGTAGGTTGAGCGTATTACACGTTGAAAACGTAGGATCAACGTATTCAACGTTAAGGAGGTAAGGTAAAAGCCCCAATATATGATCATGTACCAGTATATGATCATATATTGGGGCTTTTACCTTACTGTGAAAAATCACTTTTCTTACAATATTCTTCAATTTTTGAATACGCGTACTTTTAAGTGTCCTCTATACGAATAAATTTTTTTTAATAGTCCTTGCGGTGCTAATTTTCGAAATATTAGCAATTAAAAATCGTCCATCTAACATGTATTCCCTATCCTAACCGTAGTTAGAGTGATTATTTTATTGAATAACAACCATACTTTTCTTAGGATTTTTTTGAAAAACTGAGAATATTTAATTGAAGTTATAACAAGTATTTTTTATTAAAAATAACATAAACGAGCCGTATTCATTTTTTTATAAAAAATGTTTGAAGTTAGCGACTTTCGATATTTTACGTGAGTGGAAGTAAGTGAGCGATAGTCTGTAAAGAAAGGCAGCACTAGCGCGTGAGAAAGAAACCAATAGCCATAATCTATTGATGTCCTTTTTTACGTGGTATACCTCCTTAAAATTGTCATTTGAGCGTAATGGACGTTAAAAACGTATGTTGAACGTACCCAACGTATTATAAATGTGAAGAGAACCAATAATGGGTGAAAATAGTAATATTAAAACTACTCAAATAACTACACATGCTTGAAACGTAGATAGAACTTTTATACGATTTTATAAAATTTTGTACCACTGGATTTTTACAAAAAAAAAAAAAAATTAAAATTTTTAACTTCCCGCTAAGAAAATTAAAAATGTGTAGTTATTTGAGTAGTTTTAATATTACTATTTTCACCCATTATTGGTTCTCTTCACATTTATAATACGTTGGGTACGTTCAACATACGTTTTTAACGTCTATTACGTTCAAATGACGATTTTAACGTTGAATACATTGATCCTACGTTTTCAACGTCTAATACGCTCAACCTACGATTTGAACGTTCAACACGTTGAATCTACGATTTAAATTTCGACTCGAGTAAGTATGAAAATTCTTGAAATAAAAAATTTTACCTAATTCAAGAATCTTTCATCTTAATTGAAGACAAGAATATTTCTCTTGATTTAAGTTAATTTTTTTTTCAATATATCAAAAAATATCCAAACATAAATTTGTTGGGTCAAGTATTTTTTTTAACAAGCTATCAAAATTTATTAATTTCTTGAAGTAAGACAATATCTGTTTTTATCATGAGAAGTAAAGCTTTATTTAAGTAAAAATTTTTTAGACCATAATTAATGATATGTTTTCAAGTCAAAAAAATTTCCTTAGTAAAAGTATTTATTTCTTGGTACAAAAATCGCTTGGCTAAAGTTTTTGAAGAACAAAGCTAAGTAAATATTTTTGGTTTAAAAATACTCCAAATTTTGCCAAACAATTTCTACAAGCCAGAAATTTAAATTTCTTACATCGATAGTAGTAAAACATTTCATTTCCATTCCCAATGAAATATTTAAATAGTGATATAAATTTTTCCCATACCTTCTGACGCTGAGCTTATCGTCACGGCAGCATGATAATCACACGGGTAGAATACACCGTCTATTTATTTTAAAAATCTTTATATTTTTATTTCTGTCGGCACGAGTGGCACGTATCACAACTTTTGTTTTGTTCCCTCGGTTATTCACGATCCCGGATCGAATTTCCGGTATTTCATGGTTCTAAAAATTACCTTTCCCCCCTCATACAATCAAATCCGTTTTTTACTATCCCTTATATTTAATAAGTAATCACAATAAGTAATCACTTATCCCATTTTCATATTTACTTCTAGTTTCGTTTCCGTCTCTGCCGCGTTGGTTCTTTTTCTTGTCTTCAGTCGGCAAGAGTTATCGTCATTATCGTTTCTCTTCATTTTGCGGTTATTCTTTTTTTATAAATTTAACTTTTTCAACCCGCGGACTGGGCACACTACATCACGCAGCCCATTCAGATACACATAACAGCATATCACCATCATCAAGATACCGCTTACATATTATACATATATACATACATATGTAACAACTCGAAGCGATGCCGTCATACAAGAAAGTTAATTGTCGAATATAAAACCTTTCAAAGGGCTAACCACATTTTATTGCGTGTCATACGCAACGTCGTTACATACTTGCCTCAAGTAATGACCTCTTACGCATCTTCCTTTTTTTTACTTCAAATCCACATTTGTCGTCTTTACTTTAAACACAAACCGACCCTTTGTTTCATCTTTCAGTTCAAATTTTATTTAGGAATGATACAGCCCAATTTTTTTTTTTCAATACAATTGAAATTATATTTTTTTTCAATTTCAATTTTATATTTTAAGAGCCATTTTTGATTTATAGAAAATTTTTTATATTTTTAATGATCTATAAAAAAGATTTTTTGCAAAGTAAACAAAAATTTGAAGAATTGTCAGAAAAAGTGTAATTAGTAAAATTTTATTGAACATATTAAATTTAGCAATTTTTTTTAAGGAAGAAAGACAATAAAACTAAAAAAAAAAAACTAAAAGAAAGAAAATTAATTTTAACGAAAAAAGAAGAAGACTTATATGAGCCGTGAAAAAATATTTGAGTATAGAAATTGTCCATTTCAGGTCAAATTTAGGTTGATATAGTTACATTTGCTTATATATAGTTTTTTTTTATCAAAAATAGTGTCGAAAAACTCCGACAGGTGGCGCATGACCGTTAAATCTTCTCCGTTTAGAAGTCTTAAGTCTGATGAGATAAGTTATCGAATAAAAATCACGGTTTTAATTCTTCTAAGGTGTTTACCTAACATTTTATTTTTAGTTTAATTACATAATAATCCAATTTTTTTAATACATGATAATAGAATTATATATTTTCTTGAATAAATAACAAATTGAAAAATGATGAATTACTTTTTTTATCACTTAAAACAGGAAAAAAGAAAAGAAAATAAGACAAGAAAAAAATTAATAAAAGAGAAAGAAAATCCAATATAAAAAAAAAATTAGTGAAAAGTTTAGAAAGGAGGAAAAATAAAAGGAAAAAATAGCTCTACACTCTTAACTCAAACGGCGCTGCACGTAACTTCTGGCCCGCGAAAATTTAAAATCAAGTGAATCAAAAATAGGGCATTTTATAATTAGCTTAAAGTTATATTGGAAAGCATAATCGAGCGCAGCGTCGGCTTACGTAGCTCGTTTCTCCTCGTTTTTTGTTTACTCACCAAGCGAACTGGTTTTGCGGTTACTCCACACAGAACATTCGACATTCGACATTATCTCTTTCTTCTTTTATCATTCAGAAGGCCCGTATAGTATAGCATCTACCATTTACCATCTACCGTCTACCGTCCAGCGTCCACCTTTGTGGAATATCTCTAGCTTAGTCTCTCTCATGGTTCGAGAATTGCACGGACTCTATGTATACTCATCTTATCTCCTTACCGTCACATAGACAACAGTCTTGGACTTTAACTAAAACCGCGACTTGTTTACTATGGGAATGTTAACTACAAACTTACCGTCTGTGTACAGATACAGTCGGTTAAAAAATAAAATTACCCAATAAGAGAAATACAAATGCAAACCCAGCCAGCTATTTTCGGTTTCGGGTACTATACGCAAATATTAAAACGACACTGGACACTGTGCTCGGACTGACTCGTCTAACAACCGCGATATCGGGGTTTAGTATCAATAAATCTCAACATTTGTTCTCGGGCTATTAAAATATCCATTACAACTGCTTATTAGCTTATTCATACTTACATTAATACTTATACTCATAAATATAATATTTATTTATAACTACATAAAAACAAAAAATTTATTTCAACCAAGAACATTTTGTTCTTCAAAATCTTCAAAATTTTGTTCTAGGACGAAAAAAAAGCTCTTTTTCTTTATTCAATAATTAAAAAAAAATTAATAGTATTAAATAACTTGAACTATTGAGAAGATAAATTTTTCATTGCAAAAAAATTTATTCTTAAATTAAAGCTAAAAAAAATTTTTGTTCAGACTAACAGTACTTTTTTTTAAAAAAAATTATTCTCTAAGCTCAAAAAATAAATATTTAATATAAGATGATCAATCAAAAGAGACTATGCAAAATCTGGAGCAGAAATTATCCAAAATTGTGGCTCGGTACTATAATTATACTTGGAAATGGCGTATCTTCTGTTAAAAAAACAGTTTTTTGTGTTAAAGAATATCAGGAAGTGTAAAGAACGTCAATTTTTAATATTCGATATATTTATAACCTTGAATATTCAGTACACTGATACAAAAATTAATTTAATTAGAGAGAAAAAATCTTGAACTAAGAGCATCATTTTAAAGAGTTAAATTTTCTCAAATCAACAAGTAAAATTCTTGAATTAAGTAAAATTTACTTAAGCCAAGAACAATTTCTAAGTTCAAAAACTTTTTTACTTAATTTAAGAGGGTGACACTCATCAAAATGATGTTCTTCAACTTTTTTTGGAAAAGGTTATGTTTTGTTGAGTAAATAGATTTGAAGAAGCTTTAAGAGCATAAAATTTGAAAAATTATTATAACTATTCTTGAAAATGGTATTTCTCGAGTTAAAAAAGCGGTATATTTTTAAAAAATATCAGAGTATAAAAAAACATCAATTTTGTAATATTTGACCTATTTAGGAACTTGAATATTGAGCAAGAGAAATTAATCATTAAATTTAGTGATTTTTATTAACTTCCCGCTAAGAAAATCGAAGATTTTTTTCAAAAATCGGGAAGTTATTGTTTTCACCCCGTTTTGCAAAAATCGAGTTTTCATCAGATCTCGACGTTTTAAGGTCATAGGAAGCTTCCCTGACTACCCCCGCGATGTTATCACTATGTATGTACGTATGTGTGTGTGTGTGTGTGTGTGACTCGCTTATAACTTTTGAACGACTAAACCGATCGGAATCTACTAATCTCAAAAAAAATAAGAAAAAAATTTTTTTTGAAAGTGGTTTTTTTGGAATAACTTTTAAACGGCTGCACTCATCAATTTCAAAAACTAATCAGCTGTTAGCATGAAAAAATTACGTCGATCGCCGTCAAGCCAGTCAAAATTCGTTTGAGAGATATCATGAACGAAAGAAAACCGAAAAAAGTGTTTTTTTTTAGTTACTTCAAATTTCCTAGTTTTATCAATTCAAACTTGAAGATTCTTCATGATACTGAAAAAATTGCGTCAAATGCTGCTAACCGCGTGATAATCGGTTGATTTATTCAAAAGTTAGTGCGGTTTGAAAATTAAAAAAATATTGTTCTATGAAACTTCTATCAAACTTTTGAGCTGGAAGAGCTCAAAAGCATAGAAAAGCTATCTTTTTAAGCTCGAAGAGCTTAAAATAACACATAAATTGTAATTTTGAGCTCGGAGAGCTCAAAAACATCATTAGTGCAATTTTAAGCACCTAGGTATGGAATTAACGGGAAGTTGCACGGATGGTCTTCGGGGTCTACCGTTTTTCTAATTTTTCTGAACTGAGGAATAACAAAACTTTTAAATCAAAAAAACATTAATTTATAGATTCAAAAAAATAATTTCCTTGAATCGTAAAATTTTTCGCTTTCCTAAAAATTCTCTTGAGCCAAGACATTTTTTTTGTGCACTGAGAAAAAAAATTAAATTGAGTCAAGAGAAAAAATCTTGAATCAAAAAAATAATTTTGAAGAAATCAATCTTGAATGAAGTGAAAAAATTTTTGAGCCAAGTAAAATCTACTTCAATAAATAAAAATTTATGTATTTTTTATCAGTTTGTACACACAATATTTATTTATAACTAAATAATTTAGAGTGTACTGGTTGAGGCTAAACAAAAATAAAATCCGATGTCAAGTACCAAAAGATAAATTATAAATAATCACGGTACCAAAGTGGTAACCATATGAATATGATTTATAGCGTTCGCGCGTGGAGACAAAGGAATGCTCGTCTCTCTTTCTCAAACGCAACTTTTTATTTTTTTTCCATTCTCGTTGGATTCGCGGCGTCCACCTTGACTCCCGCGATCCTCTTGGCCCTTTCCCGTGTGGTAGTGGTACCAAGAGACAAGGACACCAAACAAGAAACGGAGTAACAGAATAAGCCTATACCTCTACCTGTACCTGAGCCTGTATATATTCAAATACAAAGAAAAGAAGAAATATATCTATACATACATACATACATACAGAGTCCGAGCCAGAGTCTGAATAACCAAAGCCAGAACCAGAGAACTCTTTAAGCTGAAAGAATAGGCCATTCCACTTATACGCTGCTCAGATTCAATTAACTCTCCACCTTCTTCACTCTCCGTTTCCCATCAGATTTACCTCCTCACCGTACCATTTCTTTATACTTTAGGAGTATAAATAAAAATTCACCCAAAGGACAATTCACATATCACATTTGTGACTATATATTTTGGTATATCTTTCTCTTCAACACGGAAAAAAGAAAAAGGGAAAAAAATTTCAGACTGTCATTTTTACAGATTCTGTAAGAATTAGATTGTAAAATGTAAATATTACATTCGAAGCTGTGAAAATTAACATTTAAAGTTTGAATTTTAAAAATGTTATTTTGAACTACAATTTTTCTAGTTTTAAATTTAAAGTGACACTTATTACTATGTACAATGTAATTTTTACCTTTTTCTTTTTTTCCATCAAACTTTAGTTAGGAAAATTTATTTTAATCTGTTCAATAAACGTCCAATGATTCTAAACCCTACACATAAAAAAAATGTTGTTGAATCAAGTATATAATTTTGAAGAACTTGATATTGATTTGAGTAGAAAAATTCTTGATTTAAGGAAATTTTTCTTAATTTAAGGAAATTTTACTTGATTCAAGAATTTTTCGTCTTGATTCAATATTGAGACTCAAATTCAAAAAACACTCTAAAAAATTTTCGGAATGGATCATTTTTAATTAATTTTATTCCTCCAGAGTAAAATTCACTCCACGAAGGATTTTATTAATATTATTAAAAAAAAATTCTGTGGAGTGAATTCTTAATTTTTTTTATTGAATGAAAGTAAAAAATTTTTTATTCGTTCAAAAATTACAAAATGCGAATTTAAAGTAATTAATTTTCTTTTATTAAACGTAGTAATGTTAATAATTTATTATTTATAACTTTTTACGTAAGGATTTAACAAAACTTAAAATCAAAATAATCTTTATGAAAATTTGGTTCAATATTACAAAGCCAAATTTTTTGAAAAATATGACTAACATTTACAAACTTAAACTTGGGATAAATTTTATTAAGTATTTGCTAGTCATTTGACGTATACAATTTCTTTCAGCTAAATAAAAATTTCTTTTAATCTAAAACATCCATACATGCACTCCTGATTTTTTACAGTGTAATGATGGAAAAATTAACTTGCTTCAAGGTAAAATATCTTGAACTCTTTTCTAAAGTTTGATAATCTTCAATTATCAAACAGAAAAATTCTTAGTTTAACCAAATTTTATTTAATTAAAGAATTTTTTTACTTTAAAATAATGTTCTATGCTCAGAATTTCTCTCTTAAATAAAGTATATTTTTTTGACAATGTGTAAGTAAATATTGTAAGTTTTGATAATTTTAGAAATGAAAAGAGCCGAAAATAATTAGCGGTAAAATTGTTTTTCGAGCAAAAATCATGAAACCTATTAGTTGAAAGGAGAGGAAAAAGATAATGATAATTCGGGGTTGGATGACGTGAGAAAGCGGCTCTTCATGCGATAAGAGGGTAGAATCCTCACGCCTGACGGTTTCGCGCCTGATCCCCTCGGGCTTTCTTACACATATAAGTACATAAATATATATATATTAGGATGTTTCAGATGAAAACAATAATTTTTGGTGCGTCGACAAAGAAATTCCCTTAAATTTTAGTAGTTTTTGGCTTGACTTGAGATGAGCTTTTTTGAAAAAAAAAAAAAAAAAAATTCAGTGGATAGTTTAATCAAGCAATAATTCATGAGAAAACTTACATAGAAAAAATTTCTTCGTTGAAGAAATAATTTTCTTGATTGAAGAAAATGGAAATTTTCTTGTCTAAAGTCAAATTTTTTCAAGCCAAAAAAAAACGACAACTTCCCGATTTTTTAAAATCTTCGATTTTCTTAGCGGAAAGTTGAAAAAATTCAAGTGAAATATTTTTCTCATCTTCAAATAACCAAATTTTAGAATCATAAATATCATGCATTGCAATAAACTACGTTAAAAATATACAACATAAAAATAGACTTATAAAAAATTTACTTGATTTAAGAGAAAAAATCGTGAATCAAGAAAATTATTTTAAAGAAGTTGATTTTTTTTTATCAAGTTAAAAAACATTTTACGAGAAATAAAAATAAACTAATTATCTTGTCTCAAGAAAATATTTGAAAAAATAAAAATTTTTTTGGTCAAAGTAAAATTTTTTCAATAAAATTGTTGAAGTTTTTCATCCAAAACAAATTTGTCTTACTGAAAAATTTTCTTAATAAAAGTAAATTTTCTACTTGATCAAAATCAATTTAATTCTTCAAAAAGTTTTAGTTTAATATTGTTTCTTTTAAATTTTCTCAGTAGTAAGTTCGTATTTTAAAGAAAATCAATTTTTATCGAGTTTTCGACACGATTCACGCAAAGAATAGTCAAAATATCTTTTAGGCAATGAAACAGATAACTAGGCTGTCGCTAATTTGAATAAAAGATTTAGCGCAAGTGACAGAATGGTTAACAATTTAATAGTTTTAAAGAAATTCCGTAAAACATATATCATCAGACACCAGCGGTGAGATTGCGAAGCGAAAGAACGAAGCTCTGGTCCAGCATGTAGGTTCATGTACATGTGAGAGAGTAGAGTCGAGAGTTGGTAAGTTCTCCACTCTCATCTGAGGATCATTTCTCTCTTTCTCTCTCTCTCTCTCTCTCTTTTCTTCTTTCTCTTTCACTCGACAATAATTCGATCCTTAGCCTTTTGCCTATAATACTATCTCGCTCTTTTGGTTTCCCACGAGAACCACCGCCGCCGCCTTCTGGAATGTCGCTCGCCCCTCTTACCCCCACAGCATCCCGCGTACTTCCCCGCGCTCTCACTCCAATAACTCTTACTCTCTCTCTCTCGCTCTCTTGTTTTATTTTTAACGTAATCCTTATTCACTTGCACACCGCCTCTTTACCCTTTAAGCTCTCACGATTCTTATTCGGCTTCAACTTCTTTTTAATATCTAACGGGGTGTGCATTTTAATATCTCGAGGTGTCCATTTTTTATCTCATACTGCGCTTATTTTTTCGCTTCAATAATTTTTTTCAGTGGTGTGCATTTATGACTTAAGACAAGAATTTTCACTTCAGGGTGTGTATTTTTAACTTCATGGAAGATTTAGTAACCAATTTGCATTTTTTACTTCAAAAGATCGATTCCTTACTTCAGGGTCTGCATTTTTTAATTTTGAAGTGTCTATTTTTATCTGGCTTTCCCGTTATTTCGCTTACATAAATTTTTTTAACGTGATGTGCAATTTTAACTTCATTCAAAAATTTTTATTTCAGGGTGCATTTTTTAATTTCTAATTGTTCATTTTTCATCATTCTATACTTCATACTTTGCTTAAATAATTTTTTTAATGGTGTGCATTCAATGACTTCAATCAAAATTTTTTATTTTAAGGTGTGTATTTTTGACTTAATGGAAGATTTAGTAACCAATTTGCATTTTTTATTTCAGAATATCAATTACATCTTTCAAAGTGTGTATTTTTTGGAAAGTTTATTTTTTGTTCTTTGTTTATCTTCAAAACATTTTTATTCTTTGATTTTAGCGATGATGGGTTTCAATTTTATGACTTCAGAAATAAATTTTCATTGTAAAGTGTGCATTTTTTTTATCCTAGCTTTGGGGGACTTATATGGTGTGCATTGTTGACTTCATAAAATATTTTTTACTTTATTATATAAAGTGTAATTTTTTTATCTATATTATCGATTTTTACTAAATTTTATATCTTATATCAGAAGCAATAATTTCTTGATGGTGTGCAATTAAAAATTTCACTAAATTTTCTTCCCTGTATAATATGTCAGAAGTAATTTTAAAAATAATTTTCAAGGCGTGCTTCTGAAACTTTACCGATAACTTGAAATTCAAATCGCGCAATAGTCAAAAAATGAGTAATTAAATAAAAAAACAAATACATTATAGCTCCGTTAAATTTATTTCTCGAAAACGCTATAAATTAATAACACCAGTATATAAACTTATTCATATATATTTTAAATATGTGGAATTTAAGTATAAAAAATAAATTAAAAAAAAACTATTTTCGTAACAGTCTTATACTAGTGATGAACTTAAAAGATTTATGACTCTTCAGGTGGTTATGAATGGGATTCTTTTTTATTAATGGACCCGAAAAATTTAACGTTTAGACACGTTGGGCGCTTATTCACGTTCCGTGACTAATTTCTTTACTAATTGTTTAAGTCACCTCCGTTACAACACTGCGCATTTGTAGTTTCACACTTTTAAAAATACCAAACTTAAATTGCCAACTGAATATATAAAATATAATCAATTTTAATTACAGCTTTACCTTATAAATGAACATACTTACAAGATTGCTGATATTTTTTCAGAAAAATACGAGGAATATAGTTATGTACTTATCCGCAAAAACAAAGAAAGAGACAAGACTTTATTGCCCGAATCGAGAGCATTCTACTATATACTATCTGTATGCTGAATAAATTTACTTCATTTCTTTTTATTTTAGCTCTGAGTTGATCTAATCGCTGTTTAAACGAGTCACGGAAAAATATTGTTGCGACAAGCGGCTCCATTGTGTCTATACATTCAAAATTTTTTTTTTATGACTATTATTATTATTATTTAGAAAGAAAAATTTTTAATTAAATATCAAATCATTTTCTAGTCACTCCAAAAATAGTTATAACTCCTGAAATATTAATTTTATCAAAAATTCATAAGGGGGCCAAAATAGTAGCTTATAAAATTTACCACAAACAATGTTTTGATACTATCAGACATATCTTAAATATTTTGAGACATATAGTAATGAAAGTAATGCTTACATAGTGAAAAATGAAAAATCATTATCTAACTTTACAGCTATCCAATTTCAGAACACAGTAACTGATAATTTTAAGATTTTTAAAAATTTTTTTTGGTAAAAAAAAATTTGCGCGCCTAATTGATAAAAAATTTGATTTATGAATAGAAAATACTTGAATATAAATATTTTTAAGAAAAAATACTTTAAATTAAGGTCTAAAAGTTTTAAAAAATGCAGCAATACTAAAAAAAAATCAGGTATAAAAATTTTGCAGTTACTGTGTTTTAAAATTGGACAGCCGTATAAATATAGTCAAAACGCCTGAAATATTGATTTTTGGGAAAAGTCATAAAAATCCAAATTTATAGCTTAAGAAATTTCGTACAAAAAATATTTTGACATTGTAAAGCTATCTCCAGTATTTCAGAAGATATATATAATGTCTTAACAGTAGTACTTGCTGTCTAGTAAGTGTAATTGTAACCATAACTTCTAAAATAATGATTTAAGATTAAAATATCATTGTTATTATTATTAAAATTTTCTCTATAATTTTTATTATTTTTTTTCTATAAAATAAATTTTGATATGTATTCAATTTATTTAAATCTGCAGCTACTTAGTAAATCTCTTATTACGTGCCCGGTAAATAATTACAGTTTATAATTATTGCTACCCGATGCATTTTGCTGCTATGACTAACTTTATAATAAATATATTACGGTTACAAATTATCGTCTGTTATTCTGTTACGTTATGAGTTATGACTATTACAATACTACTATTTAAATTTATTTTTCATTCTTCATTATTTAAACTTATGACTAATTTATATATTATTTTCTAATGTCTTCTTTGAATAACATTTTGGCGGGCAATTAATTTTTTAAAAAATCTGCCAATAAATAATAACAAAAATAATAATAATAATAAAATTTGTTTGCATCACCGTAACATGTTTTCTCCAAGTCCAGGCGTAATTCGAGACCTGTGGCCAGACCAAGCGGTTCTTTCCTCATGATTATAAATAATAATTATAATAACAATTTAAATAAAGCTATAATAACCGTGATTGTGTTATTAATATGTGTGTGAGAATATTTGTTTTCATATGCACTCAATGCACTCACGTTCGTAAAGAAATTTTTGTAAGCTCATTTTATATTTCAGTGAAATGAAATAAAAAAATTCAATAAAATTTTTTTTTGCAAAAAATTGTTTTTTTTTTTTTTTTTTTTTTTTTTTATTAAACTGTTAATATTTTTGTTAAATAAATTTGAAGAGTATTTATAATCTTATGTAGCGCGAAGGAGTTTTTGCTTATTAGGAACAGTAAAAAATAAAGAAATAATTTATCGTTGAAAGTTGATGTTGAATTTTAAATTACCGCCAATCAATTTTGAATAATAAATTTAAAAATTTATTTCGAGATTGTAAAATATTTATTGACTATAAATAAGTTTGGAATATTTATTACCGATAGTGAGTTGTACCTTAAATTTCTTACCTTATCAACCAGCCATGGAGCAAAATCGCCATAACCTCAAATTTTTCTCACGTCTGCACAAGTGAATTTAACAAAAATACGATCACACTTAATAAACAATTTTCTTACAATAAAAAATTAATTGTCATTGATAAATAATGATAATATTTTGTTAATAATTATTGTATCATTATTCAACATGATTCAAGGGTAAGTTTTAATTTTTTTACACCAAAAATAACAAAGAAAAATTTTTTAATTTAAATTGTAATTTTTGTGATTATTCGGTTTAATTTATACATTCATTAAAAAGTTCAATTATTCTATATAATCAAACGTTATATCCCTTAATTTATTAATTAACTGACAGTTTTTTTATTGAAATTTTAATCATCCGGCTGTCAAAAAGCCATTTTACAAAATATTTAAAGACTATTTAACAATTTTTTTAACAAATTAATTTTGATTTAAAAAATTTCTCAAGTAAAAATTGTAAAAAACTATAGATGTAATTTTTTTTTAAATATTCGTTGAAAAAAAAATCAAAAAAGTTTATTTAATAAAGTGAACCAAGTTGCAATGACAAGTCAGTTTGTAATACCGCTTAATCAATCTGTTGTCTTAACAACAATTATTTATGACATTAAAGTTAGCAGTCACTTGACCATTTTTTAATTTTTTTTAACAAACAAATTGTATGTTAACTTTTTTTCTAATTTTTTTTGCTATAATTTATTTGTTAAAAAAATTATTAAAATTTAATAGATGCTCTTACTTTTACCACAAAAAGCATTTATAATAATGTAGATAAAAACATTCCAACTGTGTTAGCTTTTCTAGATTTGGCTAAAGCCTTCGACACGGTAAATCATAACATCTTACTTGATAAGCTTTGGAAATACGGTATACGTGGTATACCACACCAACTTCTGAAAAATTACTTGAGCAATAGAACACAATGTGTTAAATTAAATAACTATACTAGTGAAACTAAAACTATTAAAGTTGGGGTTCCGCAAGGCACGATTCTTGGGCCTTTGCTGTTTTTATTATACATAAATGATATTTTTAAAGTGATACCAAGCAATGCTATGGTTTCCTATGCTGACGACACAGCTATTTCTTGTACTCAGTGTTCCCATCCGTCACATAATTATCGTAAACGTCACATAATTTGAAGCATTATACGATCGTACATCCGACTTTGATTATGTGACGAAAAGTTACGATAAAATGTGTCTTGTACGGTAATTGTACGATAATTTTCGATATGTTTGATTTTCATTCTTATCCATGCGGGTTAACTTTCATTTATTACCTGCTCGAAGTATGCAGCACCCCGCGGGTGCCCTATCGCCCTACACAGTTTATTTTGTTATGCTAATGTTTAATAAATTAATATGAATCAATATATAAAATTGATTATTTTTTTATTTGATTTCATTTCATGAAGAAACATTTTTTTTGTAAATATTTTTCAAGAGTAAATTTATGTCCGAATTTTAAATGAAAATATTTTGGCATAAAAAAAATTTAAACTATGTAAATTTAGTCAAGAACTTAAGTTTAAAATTTTTTTTTTGTGCGTACGATAATTTTTCAGAAGATCCGATAATTTGACGGCACTGTGTCGATCAGACAAGCAAAAGTTTCTGGGAACACTGCTTGTACTGGAAATAGCTGGAATGAAGTCCAATATAAATTAACTGAGTGGCTTAATAAAATAGATATATGGCTCAGGGAAAACCAACTATCTCTTAATGTAGAAAAATCTACTTTTATTACCTTTGGAAGCTACATAGACAGTATCCCAAATAAGTTTGATTTACAAATAAATGGTAAGCCTCTGACAAGAGTTGATAATTGTAAATATTTAGGGATATATTTTGATAAACACTTGAATTAGGATAAACATGCCTATGAATATCTAAGATATGAATATCTAAGAAGCTTAATAAATTAAATAACTATTTCACTTTCCTTTTTTACAAGCTTAGCCAGGTACTTAATTCTTCTATTTTAAAAACTATTTATCATGGACCCATGTTGCATGGGGAGGAGCCTATAACAATTCAATTAAACCTGTCACATCTCTTCAACATAAAATAATTAAAAAGCTATGTAAAAATAATTACAACAATATCCCCTTGACAATTAGAAACTCATTTATAATAAATGCATTAACTTACTACTATCAAGAATGTAAAAGCCTATTCTATGAAAAATGTACAAATACAAGATCTAAGTTGTTAGTTCTACCAAAAATAAACAAAACTATTAGTACTCAGAATGCTTATTATGTAGCAATTAAATATTATAACAAACTCCCTGCTGATATGAAAACTATAGTCTGTAGTAAAAAATTGTTAAAAAAAAAGTTAAGTTACTGGATAAGAAACCTTAATGGTTAACATGCTTGAAAAATGTAATGGAAAATGCGAGTATTTGATTTGATATTTCTTTTTATGATAATTATCTATAATTTTGTATTTCTTTCTAAATAAATTTATTACTTTTGTACTTATTATCTCTTTGCATTGTATTATCGACAAAAATTTTGTAAAAATTATATATATTGTAAAATTGGTATTTTTGTACTGGTTCTATAAACAGGTGTCTTTACACCTCGATAGAATTCTTTACCAGATAAATAAATAAATATCCGCAAAATTAATTTTCATCAATTATTTTTTTAGAATAACAATATCTGTTTGTTATTACAACTAAATTATTTCGTTAGCGTTACTTAGCTGTTTTTCTTAAAATAACAGAATTTATTTGTTGCCTTAAAAATATAAATTTGTCGACATAAAAAAATAAATTAGTTTTTGTAACTATTTAATTATTTTAACAAAATTAATTACTTAGTTCAAAAGCAAAATTTGTTAGACTAACTAACTAGTTAATGTTACTGCAATAAAATATTTATAGTTAAACCAAAAAAAATATTTGTTATTTCTTTAAAAGAATTTAGTTGATTCAACAAATCAATTTTTTAATTCAGCTAAACTGTATTGTTGAACTAAAAGGTTCTGCTACAATAATAAAACTGTTTTGTTCATATAACATATTAATTAAATTAGTTATCATTTATTTATTTATTTGTAAAGAACCGCCTTCGGCAATTTACAACAATATGTTACATTTTCATGTGTAGAATGTTTAATAATAATGATTTTATACAATACATAGCATCTGTAAAGAGAAGATAAATTTAAAAAATTTAAGGAATTGAAAAAATTTTCTTAAATTTGAAGGAAAAGAAAAACAAAACAAGAAAAAAAATTTTAGTCATTGATAATTGATAAAATATAATTTATCTGATAGTTTATAATCACTATTTGTACACGTGGAATGTTATTATTTTAGAATCACCCTTTTTGCTTAATTTTTTATTATAACACATGATTTTTCATCCCCCTGCTAGCATAATAATTTATTATCCCGACTTATTTTATATTGTCCCAGCAAAAAAATTTTTTTAGTGCAATAATCAAAACTAATATAAATAATTTTCAGGTGCAAAAATTTCTCCACCTGTCGTGCGAGTATAAAACTGTGTTCTCGCTACTTTTCATCATCAGTATCCCGATCAGAAGCGAAAAAGCGTCGGCATGAGTTGTTCGAAGCCGAAAAAAAGTCGCAGCGATCAGCAGTAGGCCGTATAGAAAAAATAAAAGTTCTGTACAACACCCACGAAGACGAGGTGACAATGCTGATGAACAAAAACCTGTCCACTCCTCATGACTGTGCCAAGCACATTTCAGAAGGAGTCGCAAATCTGTCAGCACTTGCTCTAGTCGACGGTGTTCCTTGGGACATGCACCGTCCCCTTCCAGGACCATGTGAGCTGAAACTTTCGACCATGAAAACGCCCCTGGTCCCGGCTGTCAACAACGCTTTCTGGCGCACTTGCTCATTCATGTTGGGCGCTGTAATTGACAACGCCTTTAACGACGAGATCACCTGCCACTTGCACAGTTTCACAGCTCCGAACATTAGATCCGGCAGCTTCATCTACGACGCACAGCTGGACTTGCCGAATTGGACACCAACAGCTTCAGAAATGCGGGTGCTGTCCAGCGAATTCACAAAACTTATTCAGCAGGAGCTGCCTATCGACCGGTTGGAAGTTAACGAAGCTCTGGCTTTGGAGATGTTCCAGGACAATCCGTTTAAGAGCAAACAGATCCCGGACATTGCTGAGAAAAGCAACCAGAAAGTCACGCTCTATAGAATGGGACAGCACGTGGACATCAGCAAGGGACCCATGGTTGCTAATTCCTGTATTGTTGGTCGATTTACGATGACCGCTATTCATAAAATTCAGAAAGAAGGCCTCGATATGTTCCGGTTCCAGGGAATCGCCTTGCCCGAAGGCTTCCTGGTAAATCATGTCATGTATGGGCTGCTGGAAAAACGGGCTCAAAAACTCAACGATATCACCTGGATGCCGAGGATAACCGAACAGGAGCACGATGAACATGTTAAAGTTGCTGCTAAAAATTGAGTATTTTATTGATGATCACTTTTATAAGTAATAAAACGTAAGTTATGTTTATAATTTTCAGTGATTTTTTTATTTTTTCCTTGTTGGGGTTTAAATTAAATTCGAATTAATATTTTTATGTGATTTAAATACAGAGAAGTTTTTAAATTAGTTTGGAAGATAAACATTTAAGTTTTATTAATTAATATTTAAATCAATGGTTTGAGTTATTTTTGCGGAAATTTTGAGAAAATTTTATCGATAAAAATTCGTTTGATTTTTAATTCCTTAAAAATTTTATTTTATTAGTTTGAAACACGGAAAGAACAAGATGACATTGGAATCATCCCAGATTATACTCAGTGATAACTGTGGTGAAAAATACTTTCAGATAGTAGCTAAAAAAATCCAGATTATACTGTGTGATATCTGGATTATAATCACTGTAATCTGGATTATACTAGCTACTATCTGAAATTTTTTTTCACTTAGTATAATCTGGGATGATATCCAATGTCATCTTGTTCTTTCCGTGAAGGTAAACATTTAAGTTTTTTTATTAATATTTAAATCAATGGTTTGAGTTATTTTTGCAGAAATTTTGAGACAATTTTATTAATGAAAATTCATTAATTAATTCCTTGAAAATTTTATTATTTTATTTAAAAAATTAAATTGATAATTTTCTTTTTTAATTTTAATAAAATTAAAAATTTTTTTCAATTTAAATGTATTAAGTTTAGAAATTTAAAAAAAAATGTAAATATCAATACTATATAAAGTATATTTTGTTGATTTTTTAGATTTAATATTATTGAAATAAAAAATATATAAAAATTTTTTTATTCTTTCAAGTTCGATTTTCTACTTATGATTTTTTTTAATTAAAATAAAAAAATTTTAATTCATTTTTTTTTTTCAATTTCAATGTAAAATAATTTTTTCAATATTTCTTAATAAACTTTAAAATCAAATTATTAAATTGTTCCCAATAAAAATCTCATCAATATTGAGCTTAAAAAAAAAAAACAAAGTTTTCACTTAAAAAAAAAAAAAATATTTGAATTTTTCATTAAAAATTTCTCAAAAAGAAATCCCTAAAACTTTTTTAAAACAATAAAAAAAAAATATTAAGTCTTTATCATCTCTCAAGAAAATGAACCATAAAAAAATATAAATAAATAAATAAATCAATAACTATGAGATCGCTTGCAAGCTTTCTGTTCCCAAATAAAATTACCCGGGAGTCTGTTGGCGACAGATCCAGGGCAAGAGACTTTCATTTTCATGTAAATTTCTGGATTATGGGAAGCTCTGGGATGATCAAAATCGTCGCTCTTAAGGATAGATCTAACCAAGAAGGGAGCGAGCTCCGGAGAGCACCGAAGATCCACAGAAATTGTCAGGTCGAACTTGGAGATTCCTCGAGAATTCTGGCGGTCATCAGCTTCGTAGTCCTCAGACTCTGGGGCAAGGTGAAACTTGTTGGCAAATGCTGACCGGTTCATGTTACCGTAGTAGAAGAATTGTCCTCCGTACTCGCCGTAGCCGGAGTAGGTCGAGGAGACTGGGATTCTTGGAAGCGGCATCCTCTTGGTGTGCATCAGTCTTTCTCTGTCGTAGTGGACGGCCTCGTAGTGATGCTCGTTCACGCTTCCAACCAGCCGTCTCAATCTCAGGTGCATGAATCGTTGCTCGTCGCGCCAGGATGTCTCGTCCACGGCACGCGGGACTTCCAGACAGGTGAACCAGGCGCGACGCATCACGTACCGGAGTTGCATGCAAAGAATACTCCCGCGGTTCCCACGTCCTGTTGTCAATCGGAATCCTACTACCCGGCGTCCCTCTGCCAGGCAGTCCAGTATGTCGATGGCCTTGCAACCGGATACTAGGGCTGATCTGTATGTTTTTTTTGTTTATGTGCTAATTAATGTTATTTTCATTTACAGAATTTATCAGAGTAGGGAAACCGCTAGCGATTGATGTTCATGCGGGATTTTAATATTGGATGATTAAATATTAAACAGGACAATATAAAATTTATAGAGCTCCAAATTATAAAACTATTGATGATATTGGAAGTAGCAGATATCTGACAATTTTTTAGATTTTTATGACAATTAAATTATTATAAAAAAATTACACGAAATTGAAATATTTTTTTATAATGGTTTAGTATAAAAATCCAAAAAATTTTCAGATCTTTGCTATCAGTATCATTGAGAATAAATTATTCACACTAGAAAAAAAAAATTTATTAGTTTGTCTGCTTAATTCAAGACAATGAAATTCATCCGATAATTTTCTAGGTTAACGAATTTTTCTATTGAATCGAATCCTTTTTTTTTTTTTGGTGTAAAAAAATATTCTTTATTTTTTAATCAATGTGTCTTAATTAACTACAATAAAAAATTAACTTAATTCGAGCGAAAAAAAGATTTTTATCATCTTGAATGAAGTATAAAAATTTTTTAACTAAGAATTGTTCTTGATTGATTGGAAATTTAATAATAATTATCTGGTTGATTATAAATGATCAAAATTTTTTTTTTAATTTTTTAGTTCAATAATTTTTCCACTTAATCAAATTAATTTTTTTAAAATAATATAAATTGTAATGAATATTTGTAAGTATTTTTAGATTTTTATAATGTTTTTAAATTCCTATTTTATTTTTCACTTTCAATCTTTTCATTTGAAGTTTGGAAAAATATTTTCAGTAATTAGAAAAATTGATAAATTATTTAAGTTATGAATGAAAAAAAAAAAAAAAAATAATAATAAACTGTTAATATGCAGTTAGTCTTAAATTGACGTACAAGTACCGCATGAACATCCTTAACGGTTTAAATATTCAGTTAGAATTTCTAGCGGTTCCCTTATTAACAAGTCAAAAAAATATATCAACTCAATAATAATAACCTGTTGAGTTTGCGTTCCGAGACCTTCTCGAAATAGTTCATGAAACGTTTGCAAAGGGCAAAGAACGCGGTTACTACTGTATCCGGTCCATTGGGGCCGATCAGAGCGGCTGGTCTTACATTCGCGAGGTACAGAAGGTTGTTCAGCTCGTCCAGAAGACTCCCGGCGTAAAAACACAGCCGGGGAAACTTCTCTGGACGCGGTGGGTGTGTGTAGCGCCAGGTTACAGCTCTCAGCATCTTGTACTGAGAGCGAATCAGCTCTAGGATGTTGAAGGCCCGGCTGTGGGCCAGGACGTCGGTCTCGTTCTTCAGCTGGGATATTCGTGACTCTGTTCGAAGCATGGCAGCTTCCAGGCGATGTCCCGCGGAGATAAATACTCCATTTAGGACTGATGTTGCTACTAGTTGACATTGTCTGTAAGATTATTTATGTTTAAAATACTATCAAATAATTTTTTTTTTTTATTTTTATTTATAACTTTTTAATAATTAAGAGAATAAGTAAAATTTTGTTCTTGGGGTATTTATATTAAAAAATTGATTTTTTTGTGACACTGAAACTAACAGACATCTGTCAATTTTTTTGATTTTTATAAAAACTAAATTATTATGAAAAAATTCTAGTAAAAAAATTCCACATTTAGAGATTTCAAAAAGTTACAAGTGCAAACTTTTTAAAAATATTTTTTTTTTTATAATTGATTTGTAATAAAAATCCAAAAAATTGTCAGATGTCTGCTGACTTTAGTTTCACGTTTTTTCTAGTTTAATTGAGTATAATTAGAAATAAGGTAAGAGACCCAGTTACTGACACTGGCCTAATTGTTTGACACTTGCAATTTTATTTCAATTAAAAAAATAAAATGTTCTCAAAAAACCAATTATCTAAAAATTTATAATTTACAAATTTTATTTATTAATTTATTGGAGTTGGCTTTTTTTTTAATTAAAATAAAATTGCAAGTGTCAATAATTGGGTATTTTACTTTATATAGAACTGAATTTGTGTTTTTTTTTTTTTTTTTTTTTACAATTTTATACTCTGAAAAATACTTAACTTGATTAAATAGAAAAATTCTTAAGTTGAAAAAATCATTTTTAACAGTTTGATCGTTTCAATTTAAGTAGAAAAATTTTTTAATTGAGAAATATTTCGTGGTTTAATCTAATTATACTTTATTTAATAATTTTTTGTCTTAGTTCAAAACAACAACACTCTTGAAAATGATTTTCTTAGTTCAAGAACTTTTCTCTTTTTAATTAAGTTAATTTTTTTCTAGTGATAGTCAATTTATAGTGATAAATTTTCGAAAAAAAAAATTATTGAATCAAAAAGGGCCTATACAAAAAAAAAACTTTCTGAGTTAGACATTGACTTTTTGCTATGAAAATTAAAAATTTTTTTAAATCCGAGTAAATTTTCAAAACATTGAATTTTTATCAAATCCTGATATTTTGACATCTCATAAGTATACTTGATTATAACAAAAATTATTTTGTCCATAATTAATGACTCTTGGCGGACACATTGTGACTGCAGGTTGCTAGTTCTTATAAATTTATCGTTAAAATTCAATCTCTTCAAGTATTGAATACCTGGACACGAGTCTCGCGGATGTCGCGACAACTTGACAAGGCAAATACTTGAAAACCATCTCCAAAACTTCTGGCGGCAGGGTCTCCAGCGTGAAAGTTCTCGATCTCGTTTTTGGGCCATCTCTCACTTCCCATGACGACGATATTTTTCGGCGCTTGTTCGCACTCATTTAATAACTTCCCAATCTAATAATCCTTTCTTTTTTTATTTTCTTCGAAAGCCCCTTAGCACATTATCTCCGTGATAACGCCAATTTAATCTAATTAAAATACTATTTTATATATAAATGATAAAATTATACACTTTTTTTTCCTTTCTCTCATTAAAAAATAAACAACAGTCGTTTTTTTCTTGTCAATTACATTCAACGCAATCTTCAGTTAATTTACTATTTTTTTTTTTTTTTTTTTTTTTTTATTTACCAAAATTCATTTTTTTTTTATTTTTTAAATACTTTCTTAACTGTATTTTAAAAAATTCATTCAAAAATAATTATTTAAAAACATTATTTACAGATTTTTTTTCTAATTTGCCTTTAAGAAAAAAATTTAGTCACAAAATTAATAAGAAATTTAGTTTAGACTTAGAAGATACAAGTATTAATAATGAAATTAAAATAAAGTGATGAGTAAATATGAATTTAATCCAACAAGCATCCAAGTACGAAGTTTTTACACTAAAATAAATTTTTATAAGCTGAAACAATTTTCATATGTCAAATTACTAACAAATAGTTCAACCGATTTATCTTAAGATTAAGTTTATAAATAATTATTTTACTTTTACAAAAAATTTGACTTTTGGATCATTGAACCAAATTTTCACGAAAATTATTTTGTTTTCAAGTCTTGTAGATAAATACATATAAAAAGTAAAAAATAATAAATTATTAACTTTACTACGTTTAATTAAACAATATTAATTACTTTAATGTAACTGAAATTTTTACATGGCGGTTTTTTAAGAAATAAATTATTATAGAGAGAATTTATAAAAAAAAAAATACAACTTGTATAAATTGAAAAAAAAAATTAATGTAATTTTTTTAAAACATTAAAATTGATTTGTAATATTAATAAAAAAAAAATTCTATAAATTTTTTAAATCGCTAAATACGCATTTTGTAATTTTTATATGAATAAGAAAAAATTTTTTTTCTTTTTATTTAATAAAAAAAAATTAAGAATTTACCCCGCAGATTCTTTTAATATAAATTAAATCGCTTTTGGAGTGAATTTCACTCCACTAAAATTAAATTAATTAAACATCATCCGTAAATTTTTTACTTTGTAGGGAATGATAATTATTACTATTTCTTCACAAATAACTTCAATAAATATTTATTGCAATAAACATTTAAACAATGATCGATTTAATTATATTAATTTGACAAATTATAAATGAATAAATTAAAATTTAAACAAAATGATTCAAGTAGAAAAATTCATTGGCATAAGTAGAGTTAATTTAGGTTGGTCACAAATTATTGAATCTTCAGCCGTAACTGACGCACTTATACTGTCTAATAAATTTTGTATTGCATTTCGATTATTATTATTATCATTACTATTATTATTATTATTATTATTAGAATTGTGAGTGCGTTTCACATGTTCCCGTCGGTGCTTCAATTCCTTGAAAGCTTTTCCGCAATAATCGCACACGAAGGGCCTTGTAGCTTCATGAGACCGCAAGTGGCTGCTGAAATGACTTTTCCTTACAAATTTCTTGCTGCAAATAGAGCAAGCAAATTGGTAACGCCCTTCATGGGCTGCGACGTGAGTATTTAGTGTCCACTGGGTTTTGAAAGTTTTCGCACAGTAGCCGCACTGAATTTTGCTCTTGTCTTTTTCAGCAGGTGACTTTTCATTTTGATTTTTGTTGCAGGGCTCTGTAGGCACGCGCGGGTTTTTTAGTAATAGTAGTTCTTCTAGAAGAAAGTCGTCGATTTTTTCTTCAGGTTCGAGGTCCAGTGAAGATGTTATTTCTTGCGAATGGTGCTTCAGGTGATTCGATAATGATTCTTCGCTCGGGAATTTATTCTCCGAAGATTTCTGGATTGAATAAATAATTTTTTTTATTATTTTTAAAAAAAATCTAAAGTTATTTTTTAATCCAAGTTCTACTATAGTTTTTTTTATTTATCTAGAATATTTTATAATTAAAAAAAAAAAAAACAATATTATCGACTTTCAATTGGATTTTTCTTCTTAGATTTTATCTTTAAAATTAAAAATTGAACACTTGGTATTCTAAAATTCTAAGTAGTTGTTAATAAAATTAATAAATTACTTTATACTGTATAAAGATTTAGACTTTGTCTGTATATAAAATTTTTTGAATTATGTAGGTAATTTTTAAAAAAGAATTCCTAAAAAATAAAGAAAATTTTAAAAAGCTAAAATAAAATTTTTTCAACTGAATAATAATTAATCTTAAAAATTCATTAAAATCACTCTTATGTTCATTCAATATGTCTGACTGAAAAAAAAAAAAAGCATATACTTATGTAGATAATGTTTAAATAATAACTGAATTTTTGAATCATTAATTAAATATTTGGCAAGAAAAAATAAAAAATACTAAAAGCTAGCTTTTCTTTTATTTCAAACTGTTTTAAAATAAACGATTTGACCGTTTTTTATTTTTAACAGATTTGTTTCTTGTTAAAAAAAAAGAAACTTGGTTTTAATAAATAACATCATTCGAAGAGCTGATCCTTACTTTGTAAATTCCAGTTTTGAGAGGTAGCAATTCTAATTGTCGAAGAACAAATAATGAAAATAATTTTTAAATTGACTCAATATGAAAATTACTTTTAAAAATTCTTTATTTTAATTCTGAATCATTTGTTTGAATAAAAATATTAAAATATATTTGAAAATTGAACTTTGGATCAAAAAATTACTTAAATAACAAACATTTTGGTAATTGTTTAGTTTAACGGTCATATATAATTTTTTGATATGAAAACTGAAAAATTAATATTTTTAATTAATTATATCCCGTGTAAAAAAAAATTGTCCCAAAAAAGTCCAAAAAATTTCCCAAGCATGGACATCCAAACGTGACACAATAAGGGAAATTTTTTGGACAATTTTGGGACATCACATAAATAATCGGAAATTTTCAAATAGTTATACATATTCTAAGAACTTTTTTGTCAATTTTAAGTATTTTTTTTAAGATTTTCGGAATATTCCTAAGATAATTTAAGAATCAACGCGTTTTATTTTAAACAATTTAGTTAAAATTTTGTCCTTAAAATTCTATGTGGAACATTTTTCCAATAATTTAAGGACAAATTTTGAAGAATTTGAAAAGAAATTTTGGATAATTTTAGAACAGTTTTGTAACATTTTTTAGACAATTTTGGAACATTTTTAGAATGTTTTGAATATGTTCCAAATTTATTTTCAAAATATTCTAAAATTATCCAAAAAATGTCCCTCATTGTGTCATGTTTGGATGTCCACGCTTGGGACATTTTTGGGAAAATTTTTTTTACACGGGATTCTATTTCATGGGTTCAAATATTTTGAACCGCGAAACTAACCAATTGCCATAAATATGTATTATTATTATTAATAGTAAAAAAATATAAAACCTTATGAATAACAGCGTGACTATTTAGTTGTTCAAAGTTCTTAAATTTTAATTCACAAATATTGCAAGAGTAATCATCAGTATCACTATTATTATTATTATTATTATTATTGTTATTCTTGTTATTGTTGTTTTTATTATTATTATTATTATTATTATTATTAGTAGTAGGGTTATTATTACTTCTAGGCGACTTAGAAGAGTGTGTAGTATTAATATGTCGTTGCAGTATTAGATCATTGAGAAAATGATCACCACATTGGTCGCAAGTACGTACATCAGAAGGTTGAGGCTCAGAATTGCGGTGTAATTTAGCTTGATGGCGCGCAATATGACGTTTTAAATCGTGAGCACGTGAGAATGCACGTTGGTACCTCGAGCATGTTGGTATCGGGCATCCCTTGGTTTTGTCAGGCGTGTTAGTCGGTCTCGTCTTTGGCGAACTTTCTTTCTGACTCTCCAGCATCGATACTGACACTTCTACTGGTTCCATTGAAACCAATCCTTCCGATGGCATCGCTTCGATTTTTGACTCTGATTTTCCCAGAGATCCATTTTCTGATAAGGTTACCACTGGCAAAGCTTGTAAATTAATACTCTGATTAATGTCTTTTCGAAATTCTATAGATGCTACGGCGTCTGTTACTGTCGACAATCGGTTTGATAGTGGGATAAATATTATTCCATGTGATATTGAATCAACCTCCATTTTTATTTTCTGTAACAATTTTTATTGTTTATAAATTTTGAGAAAAATTATGAAAAAAGTTATAAACAATTTATTGAAAACTTTTATTAAAAAAATAAATAAATTATGAAAATTTAATTACTGTAAGAATTACAAAAATAATCATCTATCAAAAAAATTTAGATACAATTTTTTTATTTTTAAATTTTAAACAAAAAATATTTTTTCAAGTCCGATATTTACAATTTATTTTTATTTTATTGAAGATTATTTTTTTAAGTATCTAAAAAATTATATAATTTTACAAAAAAATTATTTTATTAATTATTTCACTTAAATTACTCATTAAAAAATTTTATCTTGCTTATACACAATAAGCGCCTTTTATAGTGACTAATTGTAACAAAAATCCCCTGACTAAAACCATCGATTTGAATAGATGTGGGCCCCTTTATTATGCCTCATATTTTAAATATAAACAATACTACCCAGGCATTTTTTATTCCAAGTATTTATTTTATCACTTTATTCTCGGTATTTATATTTTCAAGCTACAGATCAAATTTCTGTGTATACAACATAATTAAAGACTGATTTTTTTTTTTTCGTACATGTATATTACACAAAAATAAATTTCTTTCAATAAATTTTCGTTAATTAAAAAAATTAACTCAAAATTCACTCCAAATAAAATTATTTATAATAATACATTATAAAAAAATTAAAAAAAAGATCGATGTTAATCTATTTTTGATCGAATTCTACAAATAGCTCTTACTGTGGGTTAATTTTAATTTTTACTCCAGCTTAAATATGTAAATCTATAAATATTGTCTTAAATACTTTCAAAATTACTTACATTTAGAATACTCAAAAAATAATGACAGTAATTATTGTTACTATTTATGTCAGTCAGAAAACACAAACAAAAATAACTCTTTAATATTGAATTTTTCACTTTCTTAATTTTAAATGTTACACTTTACTTTGTGTAGATTTATGTATTTATATTTATATATACAGAGAGCTTACTGTCAGAAAGAAATGAAAGTGTGCTAGTCTACAGTGTTGATATCCTGAACTCTGAACTAAAACTGGACAAAACGATCAACAAATTCATCTTATGTTTCATCTATGTTTCTAAATTATCTCCACCCCCGCAACTCAATATTATCTATACCACTATTAAGTACCGTATTAAAACTTTTCAATACCCTGTTCTCTTATTTTATTTTTTTTTGTGTCTGTAATTTCAATCTTTTTACTATTATTATTGTTATTATCAAATAAAAATTTCCAATTTTTGATAATTACTTTTTAAAATTTGAATGCAATTTTTTTTTTTTTAATTTCATTTTGAAAATTTAAATAGTAAATTTTTAATTATTTATTCTTAAAATGTTAAATAAATTTATTAACTATAAATAAAATTTTTTTTTAATATGTGAAAATTTATCCGCGGGATATTATTAATTTCAAATTTTTTTAAATTGCGTTCAATATTCATCGTACATTAAAAGTTAATAATTTTTTTAAATTAAATATATTTACCACTTTTTTTTATGTAATTTTATTTAACAAACTGTTTCTTTCATTCGAATATTTTTATAATATATAAAGATAATTTTTAATTATTAAAAAATTTATTAAAGTTAAATTTTATACGAACCTGAGTATTGTATGTGCGCATGTTTATGATTGCGTATAAATAACGCGCGCACTTCTCTGAATGCGCATGATTTTTAAATATTATCTTTGAATCTTATATTGAATATCCAAGAAACCCAAGAAATTATAAATAGTGTAAACATAAATGTAAATAATAATAAAACTAAATAGTAATTTACAGCAATTTATCCAGGTGTAAAAAGTCTTAAAAACATAAAATTTTTTTTTTTTATGTTTTCATAATTGAATGGAAAAATTTGGATACTAGTTTATATTAAAATAAATTTAATAATTTGGTCGGTCCAAAATTTTCTAAAATCGGATCATATATGGAATTTTTTTAACACAACTGCATCTCGATGTTAGAAAATTCAAAATTTCAACTAAAAATTAATAAGCAACTATTAAGGTAGTTGTCGTGCTTAAGGTAGTTGTAGCGTGATAGGCATTTCAACAGAAAATTATGAAATTTTTTTTATTGAAAGATAAATATATTAATAATTCACTACCAAAATTTCAGATCAATTGACCGCACCGTTTTTGAGTAATTAATTTTTGAAATTGCATCTTTTACACGTAGCGGTATAGAGAGATGATAAAGTTAGTATGAAATCTTTGGCCCACTCGAGTGGTATGGAAGATTTCATACTAACTTTACCATCTCTCTATACCTCTACGTGTAAAAGATACAATTTCGAAAATTAATTACTCAAAAACGGTGCGGTCAATTGATCTGAAATTTTGGTAGAGAATTATTAATATATTTATCTTTCAATAAAAAAAATTTCATAATTTTCTGTTGAAATGCCTATCACGCAACAACTACCTTAAAACATACCGTCATAAAATTCTAAATTTTTGTATCCACAGATTCGGTAGAATCTGGCGCCAAGTTCCGTTCAAATCCGTTGTAAACGGAGCGCCAGACCACCGACTGTGTTTACTGTAAGCAGAACGGTTTTTTGAGGTTGCGAAATTTTATTTAATTCTACGGTACTTTTTTTACCCAATTTGTTTATCATAACAGTAATTCATAATTTATTTCACCGTATTAATTAATTATATTCACTTATAACAATTTACTTACTTGAAATTATTAAATTTTATCAGCACATACTATAGCTCGCTCACAAATTTCGATCCTGACTTTTTTTTGATGGAGAAAGGTCAGCGCCACAGACTAGATAAAATAAAAATGTGTAGTAATCCTCCTATAGATAAGCAACTACAGTTAAAAAAAGTAATTCACAGCTTACATTTACGGCCGCCAGGGTGCACTGGAATTATATCTACATAAACTGTAGCTTCAAGGGGATAGTTTGCAGTAAAAAATTCTGCCAACGCGAGATTTAAGTTGGTACCAATTGTAAATTTTCATTATAATTACAAAAAATACTAAAATCCGAACAAAAACAGTTTCACTGTAAGAAAATCGCGCCAAGTCCACGTTCGTAAGACTATTAGGAAAAAAAAAATTTTTTTTTCTTTACAAAAAAATACAAAATTAAAAAATTAAAAAATCCAAGTAACCGATATGATTGTTTATGATTTTCGGAAATTAAAAAAAATCTTATTGTAAATTTAAAAATTAAAAAAAAAAATTTAGAACGTACTTGGTGTGCGTCATTGTGTATTTCAATTTTTTTAAAGTCCTAGTAAATAGATTTTACGAATTTCATTAAAAGTAATAATATATTACACACCTAGGGAAGTAAAGTAAGAAATGTCTCAGATCACATGTAATTGTCGGCCGAGGCGAAGCCGAATATTTTGCAACCACGCACACTAAATACGTTCTAAAATTTTTTTAATTTTAAATTTACAATAAGATTTTTTTTAATTTCCGAAAATCATAAACAATCATATCGGTTACTTGGATTTTTAATTTTTATTTTGTATTTTTTTGTAAAGAAAAAAAAATTTTTTTTTTCCTAATAGTCTTACGAACGTGGACTTGGCGCGATTTTCTTACAGTGAAACTGTTTTTGTTCGGATACTTATTAAGAACGATGATACAATGACCCTAAAAATTTGAAGTCGATTGACCACCTATAACCCGAGATGAATTCAATTAAAAATTGGATATTTAACATTGATTGCATACGCTCTCTGCAGTTCTGTATCAGTTTTTTAGTTATAAAAAAAAAAACTGTCAGAAACTTTAAAAAACTGACAGTCATAATGTATTTGTTGTGAGTTTAAAAAAAAATAAAAAAAAAATTTTTGACCGTCTAATTATTTATAAATAACGGATTAAAGTTTAACAATTTATGAAAAAGTATATATCTACGGAGTCGGACAGAAACAATTATGTGAGTTGCGTCTCTACGGGTACAGTCGTGTAAAAATTATGGATTACTTAGGTACAAGCTCATATACTTTTGCGACGCGTATAATCTCTAATTTTTTGACAAGATTGTACCATGACAACTATCTTAAGGAAATTCATTTGATAAATATAATTTTTAAACAACCTTAAAAATCGTCTAAAAAGTGTCATTTTTGATGTGCAAAGATTTTTTAATTTTTAATAAAATTTAAAGGTCACATCAATTGAAATATGACGTAAAGATTTGACATTTTAGTTCAAAAGATGAGACTATAATTAAACACTGCGATGAAGGACTAATTGTCGCGCATCTATAATAATAATAAATTTACGAAATAATAATCTTGCACTTTTATTAAATGAGACAAGTTAGACAAGTACATGCAAATTAGATAGTTAAAAGTTTAAGTAAGGGTTACACATATAAACGATTTTCAAATTGACAAGCTTACCCCTGTAAAAAATATTTATGACTTATATAGTAATCCTAATTTTTTAGTAATTAATTAAAAAATAAATATCTTATTTTAAAATAAAAAATAACTTTAATATTTCCAATAAAGTTTTTAAACATTATTTAATTCATCAATAAAAAATTTTCATATTTAATTCAATTTTTGTTCAATTTAAAACAGTGAAAATTAATTTATTTGCTTCGCCGTAAATTCAAATAAAAAATTATCAGATGAACCGAATTTTTAAAAACTTGCTAATAAAGCAGCAAACTAAATAATTTAGATAAATGTGTTGAAATTAAATAAAAAAAAAAAAACCGTTTTTACGTTTATGCTAATCCGAATAGAAGCAGGCGACAAAAGGGCGTACTATCATTACCATTACATTATATGTATATTCTCATGAGAATTTTCCCTTGAATTTAATCATTTTAATCAGCTAATGCTACTGAATAATGACTAGTGTTTTTTTTTTTATAGTTTTTTACAAAATTTTATTGTTTTGTCGTTAATAATAATTTTTTATTTTACACTATTATAATCACAGTTTGCATTAATGATTGTTTATAGTCATAATTAAATTTACTATTTGTTATTTTATTAAATTATGCAGAGGACTTCAGTTTACTAATTAAGTAATTAATTGGTATAATTATGGTAAAAATGTGAGACTGTTATTAAAGTAGTAAAGTATGTTTGATATTTAATTAACTTTATTCATCCAATTATGTGTAATTATTGTACTAATAAAAAAATTTTATCAAATTGGAATAATAATTTTGCGTAAAAGTTAATTAAAACTTTACGAATTTTTTATGAAATAAAAAAATAAATATGAAAAATAAAAATTTATTAATCTTTAAATAAAAATTTACTAATAATTATAATTTATTTAAAGAAAAATTTGAAAAAAAAAATTTTTTCTTTATTTTTTACTTTTAGATAGAAATTTGCGAAAATAAAAAAAAAATTTTAATGTCAATTTTTTATGATCAAAATTTTGGATTTAATTTCTAGCGTTTTTATTTAATATTTGAATAAATTCAACGTGCTTTACTTAATTTTTTTGAATAACACTTAAGACATAATTAGTCAAAAATTCTTCAAAATATCACCGTCAAATTCTCTTCAAAAAATTAATACATAGTATTTACTATAATAAATATTTATTTGTAAGAGTGACATTTATAAATACCAAACTAAGTGCTCTGCATAACTTACTTTACCATTAAATTACAGTCTATAGGCTACAAACTATGACAACATTTATTGACAATATTATATATATATTCATAATACATAACAGTATGTCAGTATAATGCATCTCTAGATTATTAGATTAAATATCAATATCTACTGACTCAAACCAATATTTACTTAAAAATAAATTTCTATATATACACAAAATAATAATCATATTTCATAATATTTTTTATTTTTATTTTAAATAGAAAATTTCAGGATTTATTTTAAATCCGTCAACATTTTCTTTGTTCTTACAATTAAATAATACTATTTTTATGTTAAAATAACAATTTATCTAAAGCTTCGCTATGTATACAAATTAGCTTTCTCATATATTTTCATACATAGAATATGTCAGCTTTAATTTCCATAAAAAATTTGCTTTTATAAATAACATATTCTTTATTAAAATTTAAAAAATTATAGTAGTAATAAAAATAAATTATTTGCTAACAAAATAAATTTTAAAAATTTACTAAAAGGAAAATTAATTATAAAGTAAAATTACCAAATTAATTAATAGAAAATTTATTGAATATAGTTTTTTTTATTTTTTACTAAAAAATAATGTTTTTTTTTCTTTACTGTAAACTTATGTTGAAGCTGTTTTTCTAAATGCAAGTGGTTAACTAACCAGAAAATAATACAACAACTAAGTATAGTAATTAGTAATAAAGAAACTAGATTTTTTTAGACATGCCTAATCAAACAAAACTATTGAACCAATAGATATAATAATACATGCTCAATTGCACATTTGTAACTTGAATTTTTTAGCTCAGAAAATAATGTTTTAATTATAAATTCGTTATTTTCATTTGTGATTTATTTGAAATAAAAATAAAAATTTATTTATTATTTATATAAGTGAACATTTATTTATTTAATGATATTGAATTTAATATGAAATAAATTTTAAATAATTAATTATTTTTAAAGTTTGTTTTTGAAGGCGCGCAGTAGCCCTATTGGATCCGGCCCTTACTTACCAAAGCATTGGACCGGGTTCGAGTCCGGCGTACACCAATGAATATTTTCAATATTTAAGTATATTATTCTGCTCAGCCCAAAAAAATAAAACGAGTTCCAATCTCAAAAGTTTACCCCCTACCGTAGTCGCTCATGACCTTAGTAGTTTATGCGAATTTGAAAAACAAATTAAAAAAAAAAAAAAAAGTTTGTTTAAAATATCAAACTAAAATTAAGCAAGCATTTTCATGAGTTTTTATAATAATATTTCAATTTTTGGATAAGCTCTTATTTAAATAATCTAAATAAATATTTTAAATAATCTATATCTATACTATTAAATGGCGAGGCCTTTTTTAGACATGCCTAACTGAACAATAATTACTAAACCAATAGACATCTAATTAATTTCATAAAATTTTTCGTTTCTCAGTTAATGTCTTAAGTTGATAATATTTTTTCGATATATTTTTTTAATTTAAAAAAAATAATAACTTTTTATTAAAAATCCTTTCTTTAGTAATTTTATTTAAGTAAATAAACTAATTAAAAATTTTCCAAGTTCAATAGAATTTTAATTACGATTATAGAGATGTAAATATATACAAAACTAAATAATTTTTATTTTTAAAGATCAACTTATAAGATATTTCGATAATATTGACAGCATTCGTCATTGCAAATAAAAAATTATAAATAGTTTACAAAATTTCTTAAAAACATAATTGAAAGTAAATACTGAAGTAAAGTTGAAAAATTGTTTTATTAAAAATAAACAAATTTAAACTCAAGCCCAACGAAGCAGGTAGTTGACGATTAGTAACAATAATTACGTAAAAACAAATAATAACTCACAATTAATAAATAAATATACAACTTCACAGAAAAATATCAACAATGAAAAATAAAAATATGACAACTATTGAACAATAACTCACAAGTTAAAAACGGAATTTATGATATTTATTAGTATGCTTGAACAAACTAAACGTGAAAGTATCATTAAAGATTAACGGTTTGGAAAACTAGGATCCTCAAGAGTAAATCCATTACAAACGATCTATCTATATATAATAAATTTATAATATTATATAGCGTACAATTTTCACTTTGAGAATACTATTGGAAAGTAAACATAATCGGACATCGATTATTCCGCAACTTTTTTATTTATTCTTTTTTCATTATTAACAACGATTATATTTATTATATTTGTTGGTATTATAATAAAAAATATTTACACTATTATTTACATATTTAAACAGATGATTATGATGATCAAGTGTCGGCATAATTGCTGATGGTGTTTTTTATCCACTCAGTGTAATGTTGGACCTTTGTATAAACATCTGGGAATCCCGGTCTGGCGCATCCTGATCCAAAGGATGTTATACCGGCTAATTGCCAGACGCCGTCACTTCGTTTGCACTGTAACGGGCCGCCTGAGTCACCCTGTAAATTATGCCAAATTTTAAATCAATTTTCAGTCATAAATAATAATATCATATTAATTAATTAGTAGTAAAATAATCGAGAAAACATTCGCAGATTTTTTTCAGTAAGAAAAAATTAAATTTTTATTTTTATATTATTATAGTAATAAAAATAAATTACCACGCAAGATCCAGAAGAGCCGTCGAGGTGCCCAGCACACAAGTGCCCGTTCCTCAGAGGCACCGAATTGCCGTAGGCCTTTTTGCAATCCTCCAGAGTCAGAAGCGGGATACTGGCTTCTAAGAGCGCGGCAGACAATGAAGGTGATGGTCCAGATCGACCCCAGCCGGAAGTAAAGCAATTTGTGTCTACGAGTTTCTTTTCTGTTTCTGGCTCGGGTAGACAGATTGTTCGGATTATTTTTGAAAGTGGAGCTGGTCTACTTAATTTCATCAGAGCTGAAATATATTATATTTTTTATTTTAATTGTTATTTCTTTTTTAGAGTTATTCAAGTGTAATGGTAAGACTTATTTTTTTTATTTTATTAATTTGTTAATAGAAGCTAAAAAAATTGTTCAAGTTTTAATTAAGTGTGAAAATTAATTTTTGTCTTTATATTTTTTAATTTTATGTCTGTAATTTTAATTTTTTTTATTATTATTATAATTAAAAAAAAATTCTTGATAGTTTCTTTTTTCAATAATTAAGTAAATGCAAAATTTATTTTTAATTTCATTTTAAAAAATTGAAATAATAATAATTGGTAATTTTTTGAAGTTTTTTACTTTTATTTTTTTTCAAGATAAAAATTAAAAACATCAAATTCATGTAATTAAAAAATGAAAATAATCATAAAAAAACTAATTATAGTAAATTGAAAATAAATCATTAAATTAACAAGTTTTTTTATGCTACAAAATAAGTTGTGGTGAAGGTAATAAAAAAGTAATAACATTCACATAAAATATGAGTATATGCTATCTTTAAAATAAAAATATGAAATAACAAGAAAATGATTTATCATTTCAATTACCATATTATATAGAAGTGTCAATTATTTCTTTTTATAAAATGTTTACATTTTTTAAAAGTGAAGTAAAAATTTATAATTAAAAAATAATTTAATATAATGTAGAATTAAATTTTTTTTTATTTCTACGCAACAAAAATGTAAAAGGTTGTATGAATTTTTATAGTTTCTAAAGGTTGATATTACTTTTTTCAACAATTATAAATTCCTGGTTTCCATTGAATTTTTTTAAGGACATTTTCAAAGATCTGTAGTCATGCAACAAAAAAAAATAAAAAAAAAACCACGTATTAAATACCTGGTATTATTTTCACTGTCAAGAAAGTAAAGTCTACTATAAAAAAATAGTAAAAAAAAAACTTACCAATATCATGATTATAATTATCAAATTTTTCATGAATAACCACTCGCTCAACCGGTATCCTGACAGATCCTCGATTACCAGAATCTAATTCCCATTCACCGAGCACCGTCGTCCATAATGCGCCAATAGGTAGATTGAATACATCACTGCAATTAAAAAGTAACTTAATAAATAAAAAATAAATAAAAAAATTAAAAAAAAAAAACAAACTTAAAAAGTGAATTTTTTTTTATTTTCAAAATTAATAATTAATTTAGATTTTTACAAAAATTTTATTCAACCCAAAAATTTAAATTAATTTAAAATCGCAAAAATTGTTAAAACACTTAAGAAAAAATTAAAAATTTTCTTAAAAAATTATTTAAAAAAATAAAAAAATAAATTTTATCATAAAATTCATTAAAATCCTCAAAAATTAATCAAAGAAATTTATAAAAAAAAAAAAAAAAATAAATATTTTTTCAACCCACCTTACCGAACAAATAAATAAAAACATACTTGTGAATACAGTGAGCTGCAGTGAGGACCCAGGAAGGATCAACGAGGACTCCTCCGCACCAATGGCCGATGAACCCCAACTTCGGGTGCAGAAGCTGCAGGGAAGCTTGCCAGGGCCAAGATCCACGTTTGCTCGGCTTCCCATTGAAAATCCTCCCCGTGGCCCTTGCGGTGGTCATCCTCTTTGGCTCCAGGGCTCCGATTTTGGTCTCGAGAATGCCCCGCGGCTGCCGATGTGTAACTGCAGGATTACCGCACTCTACCATTCAAAAATTCATTCTGTACGGCTTACGCCGTGCTTATTTGTAAACGAATTCCCACAATATTAAATATTAAAAGTAAAAATAAAAACAATTTTTTTATTTTTTTACATTAATTGTCGATTTATATACATAATTTTTATGTTTGAAATTTTTAGATGTAGGAATCCGGTTATCAAATTTAATAATTGTAAATAAATGATAAAATAATTTTACAGTAGAACCTCGTTAAGCTAAAGTTTAATAAAAGAAAAAATTTGAAAAATAGAGTATCGAGTTTTTAACTTAGGGAGGTTTTAAAACTTAAAATTTTAATTTGATAAAATCAGTTTCGAAGAGAAAAAAATTTTTTTTTAATGTTACAGAGAAGAAAAAAATTCTTCGCAAAAGAAATAATTTTCTTGACTCAAGAAAATATTTAAAATTTTCTTGACTAGTAAAGTTTTAGAGCAAAAAAAAATTTTTGAACAAAAAAAATATTTTTTTGCTTCAAAATAATTTTGGTTTACGGAAAAATTTGCTTGGTGCCATTAAATTTTTTTTTTTTAATTTTGCTAATATATGAGCACTTTTTCAACTTTGGAAGTTTTTAACTCGATAACGAATCACTTCAAAGAGACGGTCAAGGTATTTTTTTATAAGTGATTAAACATGATAAAAAAAATCTAAATAAAAGTTTTTGTTTATTGAAAATCAAGTCGCAAAAAAAATTAATTTTTTAATATAAAATAAAATTATCTGACTCAAAAAAAAATATTTATGGAGATATTTAAGGTAAAAAACCCAGTTACACTGAACTGGTTATTGACACTTGCAGTTTTATTTTAATTAAATAAAACAAATCGACTCTAATAAATTAATAAATATAATTTTTGAATTATAAATTTTAAGAAAGTTGGTTTTTTGAGAACAATTTATTTTTTTAATTAGAATAAAATTGCAAGTGTCAATCAACTAGGCGAGTGTCAATAACTGGGTCTTTTACGTTATCTTAAGTAAAAAATTTCTTGCTTCAAAATAATTATTTTGATCTTCGTTAATTTTTTTGGATCAAATAAATTTTTTTTCTGTGCGGAAAATTTCTTGAGATAATATATTAAATTTTTTTTTAGTTTCTAAAGTTAATTTTATTTTTTTTCTTATCCTTTTTATCAACATTTAAATTATACACTGGAAAAAAAGTTAGTTTAATTCAAGAGAAAAATGATTGAATCAAGTAAAATGTACTTAAATCAAGGCCCTTAAAAATTATTTTCTTGTTTCAAGAATTTTTTTTGCCAATTTCTTTTTAATTACTTTTTTTTTTAGACTTTGAAGGGGAGTTAACATAAACATTTTTTAAGTTATAAAGGTTCTATTGTAATAATAAAATACTTACTCGGTTGATTTTTAATCATCGCTTTGATTTCCTTGTTAAATAGCAAATAAATTATCAATAATTTACTCAAAAAATGCATTGTATTTTTTTTTAATAATCTTCTTTTAAAAATTTTTTTAAATTACATATTTCAAAAATTAAAAACCACTAACACTTGACACTTAAAATTTAAAAAAAATTTTTTTTTGTAACGACCAAAATAAAAAATAAGATTTAATAAATAAATAAATAGATGTGACTTGTAATAGTTCTCTTGCCTGAATGGACCATCTTACAATCTTACTTCGAAAGTTATACACACGTTTCCGCTTTATTACTCCTTTTTTCGCTTACTTACTCTTACTTATGCTCGAGTCTATGTACTGTGTACTATAATAAAACACCAAGACAAGACTAGAGTGTAAGAGTGTTTGTATTTCATATTAACTTATACTATTAATGTAATGTAATATAATAATAAATAAAAATATCTGGTGGGGTTTTAGAGTAAGTAGGAAAAGTTTTGTTCTTTAGTTATTAACTACCCAGATTACAAGATTGTAAATATATAAACAGAGGAATTTATGATTGATAATGATAGACAATGGATTTATTGTGTACAGTACTCGTTTAATTCTATACAATTCACAATATAATAGATTATAAATCCAAGATGTTTTCTTTTGTGACCTTAACATTGTATCATTTGTTAGGAGTTTATAAATGTAAAATAAAAAAAAAATACTGACAAAAAATAGTGAGCGAGAAAGTGAAACTGCGGTCTCTGATCTACTGAAGAAAGCAAGAGCTATTGAGAACATTTACTTTTACTAACGAGGAAAGTGTATTCATGACTTTTAAGATTTATCAAATAATCTTATTATATGATTATTATATTTTTATTATTATTATTAGTAATATTATTTATTAATTGCAAAGATAAAGATAAAAGTAAAACCGAAAGGTTTAAGTGTTGATTCATTCTTTTAAAAAGTAGTGTAAATACTTGACCGAGTTTTTATGTTTAGAAGAAAGAATTTAAAAGTATTGAAAATAATTCAAATTTTCTTATTTACAATCATTTCTTGGATTGCGGTCAACCAGTCAGATCGACAACATTCCGAATTATTAAAACTCTAGAAAATTTAAAATTCCGCTACATTCAAAGTTTATAAAATACATTAGCTTAAATAGAATACCAGCCGAAAAACAATTTTGTAAATTATAAAACACCGGGTTATCGAATATAAGTAAATATAAATCTTATATTCCTCAAGAGTTAAAATTAATTTGATTTCAAAAAAGGTTCGTTCTGACGTATATTCATCCGAATACTCAATCCTTTCCTACCAATATCCTGTTACGTGAATGTGGAACGGTTCACGTAATAATTACCGTAACTTCTATTCTTTCCTGCTCCACAGCATTATTTATATTTGTAAATCTATCCGAATAATGATTCGGCCGAAAATTACTCATCTAAAAAATTGGAAATTTTTCTTAGATGGTCCACCTTTACAAGCATGAAATTTGAGTGTTTTATATACATGCTTGTAAATTAAAATAAAATTAATTTAAAAAAATGAATTAATTTAAAATTAATTAAAAAAAATTTCTAATCTAAATATAAAATTATTAACATTTTTCGGCTAAATGAGCGTTCGTCTTTTCATTCATTTTGGCGTACAGATTTTCGTTGTTATGTTTTTTAATTTATTGAGACTTTGTGACTTTGAAAGATTCTATTAATATAGCTTTAGTTTTTTCTTTATTTAGGACTATATTTCTCGGGATTTTAAAATTTGTAAAATTAATTATTTTAAATTACATTTAATATTTACTTTCTAAGTTCTAGTAATTTATTAATTCGGAATGTTGTCAATCTGACTAGTTGACTGCAATCCCATTTCTTAATCAGAATTTTTTTAAATTATTAATTTTATATTTTAAATATTTTTTTTCTTCTTTAATTTTTAACTTCCCGCTAAGAAAATTGAAAATTTTTTTTCTTCGTTAAAGAAGAAAATTTTATTTTTAAATTCAAAAAAAGAGTTACTTTTGAATGAATTCTTTTAGAAATATTACGAGATTTATTGCTTGGAATTTAGTGCGGTTGTAGACATTTACTTAAAATTTGTCAAAAAACTGAAAATTTTATTATAATAACATATTTATATAATTAAGTTTTTTGTTATCAAAATTTTTTCCTAAATAAATACCTTAAAACTTAAAATATCAAAATATATAAAAAAAATCAAATAAGATTTGAAATAGTTCAGTAAAAGCGAGAAATTATAAAAAATCAATAAATTTAACAAATCAAATCAAAAAATTTTAAAAATAATAAAAAAATCAAAAAGGAAACTAAAAATTTTTGTAACAATTAAATTATAATGAAAAAAATTTCACATACAGAAATTTAGAAAATTATAAGTGTGGACTTTTAAAAATATATTTTTTATAATAATTGACTAGAATTGGTTAGAAAAATTCCAAAAATCGTCAAATGTTTGCTAATTGCTGTATCATTTTTAAAAAATATAAAAACATGAAAATTATCAATAAAGATTTAAAAAAATTGATTATTTCGGTCAAAAAGAAATTATAGGAAAAATAATTATAGTTTTTTTATGTTTAAAATTTTTCATTGTGACTAAAAATAATTCATTTTAAAATATTACAAAAAATATAAATATGAATTTTTTTTAACAAAAAAACAACAGTTAAAATTGAACTTATGTAAATTAATGTCATTTTGATAATTTTAGTTTAGAAAAACAATGTTTAAATAAGGTAAAGTACCCAGTAGTTGAACAGGTTTCAAAGTAAAACTTATTTGACCCTACTTTTAATATATAAAGATGTAATTATTAATTCAAATTAGTGATTTTCATGAAAATATAAATAATTTTAAATTGGTTGAAGTGCAAAATAACAAAGATAATTGATTATTTATATTTTGACAACGTTTTTAAAATATACTATGAAAGGAGTAGTAGTTGAACAATCAATTCTGACAAGCCGCAGTAGTTGAACACTCTGGGAGCAGTAGTTGAACTAATAAAATATATGGCAATAGGCACACTAAAAATTTTCAACGTTTTATTGAAATATCCAAAGAAATATAACATATCATTGAATAATATTAAAAATAATACTGTGAATATTAAATATGTTCATTTAAAAATGAAAAATATTTGTATTTAATTTTTTAATTACATTTTTTATGAATGACAAAGCAAATTTTTAATTATAAATCAAAAAAACTCATTTCAAAACGTTCAATAATTTTTAACTACACTAATTTTTAGTTATAAAACTTATTTAAATTGCAGTAATTAATACAAATCACAATGCTGATCACTAGTTTATAAACCTATTAGAGGTCATAGTGCTGTTAAAATTATACGGCCTCAACCTGTTCAAGTTCTGGGTACCGCTTTGAAAATTTGGAGGTATAGTTGAACGCTAAAATTTAATATAAAAATTCTAGTTTATGTCTTTGCAAAAAATATATGTTATTTAGAAAAGACTATTTCAATAGATGGTACAATTTTTTTTACTTAAAATGATGATATACTGTTTTTTTTTACTGATTGTTCGGTTTACGATTTAGTACCTTTTTCATGAAAAAAGTAGCATTTATCGGCGATTTTCGACATATCAACTATTAAATTAATAAAAATATAATTGTTTTGATTTATAATTGAAAAAACTTACATAAATAAATTACTGTATCATTTAATAATTATAATATGCGCATATTACTCTTAATAAATTTACAGATTTTGTATTATAACAATTCGAAAAGTTCGTTCAAGTACTGGTCCCATTTTTATAAGTGTTCAAGTACTGGGTACTTTACCTTATTTCTTTAAATTAAACCTAAGAATCAATAATTATTAATTTTAAATTTACATTTATTTTCACGGCGCTTGAGGTAAAAAAAATGACGCTCGTTTTAGCGGGAATCAGTATGTAAACAAATATGGCGACGCAGGTCTTTTAAGTTGCATTTAAAATATTTATTTACGCAAACAGTTGAATTAAAGAAAAACATAAATTTGACCACTTAGAAATTTTATTGATTAAAATTTTTAAATAAATTGAATGATTAATAATTTATTTTAAGTATTGCAAAGTCACACAAAAGAAATATATAAAACGTAAAGAATAATGAGCCGCCAAATGAAATCAACAGTAAAGTATGAGGTTATGAATAATAAAAATATTTTTTTATTTTTTTGTTATTATTATTATTAATTCTACTTGTAATCATCAAATGTTTACTGGTTCACTATCATATAATTTATTATTTTTGTTATTATTATATTATTTTATCTAACTAAGTATTTTCTACTTTCAGAAAGATAATATTATTGAAGGAAGAGTCATCAGACGGTCAGCGCGCCTGCTTCCTGAGTCTCAACAAAAGGTTAAATATTTATTTTGTATTTTTTTTTTGTTTTGTTTTTATCTATGATAGCTACAGTGACAATTTTTTTATTTTTATCATTTGCGTTAAAATTTTTATAAACTAAAAAATTAAATGAGTTATAAATTGTCTAGAGAATATTTAGGTTAAATAATTACAGACAATTTAATTAAATATTATTAATAATAGTGATAATAATAATTGTTTCTAGAAATTATTAAATGAGGAGCTGGAAAATAATAAAGAAGTTGATATTTCATCATTACCACCTATTCATTTTACCGGAAAAATTTATTATGCTACAGATTTTGAAGGTTGTGCTAATATTTGCGACCAAGTTATGTAAGTTTTTTTTTTTTTAATTCATTAGAGTTAAAGTTGATCAAATTTGTATAGAAAAAAAAAAATAATATAAAATTTATGATTTCTATTACAGAGAACGAATTAATAAATTTGCAAAGGACATCGTACCAATAGGATTCGACCTGGAGTGGCCGTTTAGTTTCCAAACAGGGTCTGGTAAAACCGCGTTGGCTCAAGTTTGTGTTTCTGAACAAACTTGTCATTTGTTTCACATTTACAATTTGAAAAAATTGCCAGCTTCGTTTATTTTACTATTGAGTCATCCAAAAGTCAGACTTGTTGGTGTTAATATAAAAAAGTATGTATATTTTATATCTTGATTTAGGTATTATGAAACTTAAGATTTTATTGCATCAATTAAATTCGAATAATATTGATTGCATTACTCTAAGAATTATACGCACTTGGAACGACAAAAAAATAATTTCTTAATCATTTTTACTGAAAAGCATTTTTAATTAAATAATTAATAAGTTGTTTCTTTTTACAAAAAATTTTTTCAAGCTCTAAAAATTTCGTTTAACCTTAAATTGTTTGTAAAAATATAATATATTTATCGGAATTATTAATCCTAGAAACCTTGCAGTCACTATGTGACTGCTGTGACTTTTGAACTATAAATAAATGAAATTTTGCTTTATTAAATAATGACTTTTAGTAAATTGCACTGTACTTTCTTAAATATTGACATTTTTAAAGATATAAGCTCATCTCGATGTTACACTCGTTAAGAGCTTTCATTTGAGTACCCACATGCTTTTTGATATATTTTTCATATATACATATACATAAATATATAAAATATATGAAAAATTGATGTGGGTATTCAAATGAAAGGTCTCGATGAGTGTAATGTTAGGGTGAGCTTATATCTTAAAAAATGTCAATAGTTCACAAGATACAAGGTCATTTCTTTATTATGTATCTAGAAATCGAGCATTTTCGAATGCAGTCTAAATACTTATCATAAATAACGGCGGGGCTATTGATACATTTATACCTGCGATCAAACAGCGCTTATTACAATATTGTTAATTCAATATAATATAATTCATACTTCATGTACTGATTAATCTTCCCTCTTTCTTTTCTTTTTATTGCTATATATATATATATTAAAATTCAAAATTTTATATGTCAAATTGTTGTATATTGCCGATTGGCGTCTGAACTTTTAAATAAATAAATATAGATTTTAAGAATAATACAGAATTTTAAAATAATACAGAAAATTTTTTTAAAAATAGAGACTAATCTTATTAGCCGTTTTTGATAAATCTTGCTCACCGAATTTGAAAAGGTAGCTTTGAAAAAAAGGCTTTTAAAGCTTTTGGCCTGATTTAAAAATATTTGTGTATAACTTTAAATATACTTGTCTGATTGAAATTAATTATTTTAAGTATATTTACATTACACAAGTGAAATAGAAGATTTTTTTTTAATTCCAAACGTGCAACAACTCCTTAATAATTATTAGATACAATAATTTTTTTTTTTTTTTTTTTTTTGTAAAATTTTCATAGTAAAAATCTTTCTGCTATCACAAAATAAAAATTAATTTAGTTTTCAAATTTTTCTAGCGATTGTTGGAAATTAGGTCGAGATTTTCCAGAGTTTCCAGCCCAGATAGTTGTTGAGAATAATTGCATCGACTGTGGACCTTTTTGCAACAAAGTATACAACCGGTCAGGCCGATGGAGCCTACAGCGACTCACGGCTTATTTACTTCAAAAGCAAATAAGCAAGGATGCGAAAGTTAGAAACAGTAAATGGCATATTTTACCGCTCAGTGATGCACAAAAGAGTTACGCTGCCACGGACGCTTATGTTTCTCTGTTGCTCCATTTAACCATCCAAAAGAAGGCCGAAGAAATTGAACGCCTGAACATAACCGATCAGTCCGATGTTCAAGGAGATGCAGTGATCAAGGAGGACGAAGCGGAACAAGAGTTTAAGGAAAATTTGCCTGCTGATTTAAGCGAGTCGTTTGAAGAACCGTTTGAAGAGCAAAATTGTTTAATAGATCATGATAATTTGGATCAAGAGCGCAAAGAACTCAAGGATTCATAACCGTTTACTTTTTTTAATATGTCAATAGACTAATTAAAAAATTAGAACTAAAAAGTTTTGATAATTAAGATAAGAATTGAGTAAGTGAAAAATATGAATTAATTTTTTTCACAATTAGATGAATGACTGAAAAAATATTTTTATTAATAAAAATCTAACAAAATTTTTTTTTTTGATAAATAAGGTAAAAAATAAATTATTGCCGTTTAAAAAACTTAAAATAAAAAAGATTCAAAAATTTTTTAATCAAGTAAAAAATAAATTGGTGCTCAAAAAATAAAGAAGATTAAAATTTTTATTAGAGGACGACTTTAAGAGAAATAAATCTCCAAAAAAATGGAATCTCGCATCGTTAAATTAATTTCGGCTGGACGTATGAGCTACAAAGCTGGTCTGCATTTACAAAAGACTTTGGTTGACCAGCACCACTATCATCCAAATTCAACCCAAGAAAATACGCTTGTATTAATAGAGCACAATCCCGTTTACACGATCGGGATCCGCGATAAAAATTACACAGCTGAAGAAATCGAAAGACTACGAGGAACCGGTGCTGAGTTTTTTACAACGAACCGCGGAGGTTTGATAACATTCCACGGTCCAGGTCAGCTGGTAGCTTACCCGATTATCAACTTGAAGCAATTCAAGCCTTCAGTCAAGTGGTACGTCGAGCAAATTGAGAAGACGGTGATAAGACTGTGTGCAGAAATGGGAATAAAAGCCGAAACTTCACCACATACCGGAGTCTGGGTTGGTGACAAGAAAATTTGTGCGATAGGTATCCACGGCAGCCGGTTCATAACTTCTCATGGACTAGCGTTAAATTGCAACACGGACCTCCAGTGGTTCAAGCACATTGTGCCTTGTGGAATCGAGGGTAAAGGCGTGACGAGTCTCTCTGAAGAACTAAACACAGAAGTCACTATCAGTGATGTTATTCCGCTCTTCAAAAATGCCTTTGAGGATCAGTTCAAGTGCACGATCGTTGACTACCAGCCTGGTGAAGCCTCAGAGATCATGCGAGCCGCTGTTTCTTCTACGAAATGATTTATAATTAGTAATTGTTTGTTTATGTAAGAAATTAGTGTTCGTTTTTATGTAATTTTTTTTTTTTAATTGTTAACTGTTAAGTATTGTGGTAAATTACGAGTTTTAAGGAATGATTATGATATTTTTAATAAATATATATATTTTATAATGATAAGATTTGAATAATTTATTGCTATAGCATTGAAAAATAAAATATACTATGTTGTACATGCTAATTTGTGGTAACTATTCTTAATTAATTGTAATTATATATATATATTTAATTAATTAATTAACAGTTAAAGCATCACAGCCTCGGTCAAGGCTAGGCGATATATTTGGTTGAATAATATCTATTTTTTTTTTGTTATTGTAAACTTAAATTTTTAACTTAATCTTGGTCTTTTTTAACTTTTTGGCTACTTATTCAATTATTCTTATTTTTTTAAGATAATTTTTGTACTTTTAAAGTAATTATAATATGCATAAAAATTGAATATAATTTCAAATTTTATACTTCTCGTTAAAATTTCCAATCAAGATTTTATAAAAATTTTTTTTAACGAATTTGTAAATTATAAAAATAGATAAAATTAGAGTCTAGCGACTTTTTTCCGCTGTATTATAAATTGTACTAATTATTTTTCGATTGTAAAATTTATTTCAAAAAAAAAAAATTTAATAAGTAAATGTATAATTTTTAAAGTCAGTAAAAAAATGACTAAAAAGTACAAGAATAAATAAATAAGCAGTTGAACTTAAACGATTTTACAACCAACTTATACCACAGTAAAATAATAATCTAATAATAATATTAATAAATATTAATTATTATTATTATCATAAATAACTTCTAATCAAGTGAAAAAAATAATTTCCGAAGCTTAACTACTAAAGTAACAAAATGTGTACATCGGTAATTAAATGACTAGATATTACCTTTCATAACAGTGACCCATAAACATAAAAACAACCCTGTAATAGATGACGCTCAATATAACATAAAAGTAGTTCGAATTTAATAAAAAAAGCTCGTTAAAATTATTCCGTGAGTACGTGTAAATATTTATCATGATAAAGCTCAGTGGTAAGCAGTCCAACGATATTGACGGCATTGTGCAGCGAGTTTGCCGAATCGCGAATTAATTTAATAGCTTTTTCGATGTCGCCCTTTAGTTCTCCATATTGCTTATTAGTGAGGATATTTTCAAGAGCTTGCAACCCTTTGAGTACATCTGGACTAGGCCGTACGTCGATAGTGTCCAGGTCGATGGATCTCGCGGGCGCGACACCCGGTGCATGAGGAGTGAAACGCACTATTTGTTGCTCCGATTTCGAGTCGGGTAATTGTGCGAAGCAGTAGGTACCTAGTACGCGTGCTAAAAATTTACATCTGTAATGAAAAATATTAAAATTTTTTTTATTTTCGTTTTTTATTGACTTTTTATTAATTAATTGGTAATTTTTTTAATGTGTGATTTTAATAATTCTAAAAAAATTGTCAAAATTTGAAAAATTCAGATGAAAATTTTTTTTTAGTCAATTGATTTTTGATGTAGAACATCGCTAAATTACCAATTAACTTGTTTATTTCAAAAATTGAAGTAAAAAATAATACCTGATTGATAACTGTGAACCTTTTCTGATACCAATAGCTCCTAAAATTCCCCAACCTTGTCCAGCGTCATCTGCGACTGCCAACAGTGCTCGAGCAAGACGCTTTAGTGATCTGGCAGCAATTGTTGTATTTTCATTGTACTGACATTGACGATAAGCTAATTCGAATGTTTTTGCCCATAGTAGTGGAATTTTTTCTTCGATTATTTCACTAAAAAAAAAAAAAAAAATTTTTACAAATTAAAGGTGTATAAATTATTAGATAATATATAATTTATTATAATATTCGCGTTACAAATGCCAAAAGGTCGCATCACTAATTATATACTTTTTTGGCTCTGCAGAAGAATCAAAAAAGCATATAAAAATGTATTTTTCTCCAATCAACTTGAAAATGTTGAAAAAAAAAGTTTTATAGCCAGGAGTTAAAATAGTAAAATTTTTCATGCAATAAGTTAAAAAAGTTGAACTAAAATTTTTTTTACAAACGGTCTTTTGGCTTTAAGGTAGTTGTCGTGGTTAAGGCATAGCATCAGAAAATTCTAAATTTTTGTATACTTATCAAGGGCATGATGATACAATTACCCTTAAAATTTGAAGTGAATTGACCACTTATAACCCGAGATGAATTCAATTAAAAATTGGATATTTAACATTGATTGCATACGCTCTCTGCAGTTCTGTACCAGTTTCTTAGTTATAAAAATAAACTAACTGTCAGAAACTTTCAAAAAACTGACAGTCTTTTGATGTAATTGTTGTGAGTTTAAAAAAAAATTTTTTTTAATTTTTGACCGTATAATTATTTATAAATAACGGATTAAAGTTCAACAATTTATGAAAAAGTATATATCTACGAAGTCGGACAGAAACAATTGTATGGGTTCCGTCTCCACGGGTAAAAATTATGGATTACTTAGCTACAGGCTCATATACTTTTGCGGGGCGTATAATCTCTAATTTTTTGACAATTTGTACCATAGTAACTACTTTACTAAATTTATTTCTCAAAAAATTTTTTTTTCTCATTTTTTCAATAAATTGTTACATTCCTAACATTCCTACGGTGATTGGAGAAAAAAAATTTTTAATCCGCCCTTTTGAAATTATTAATTAATTAAACTACCTAGGTTTGATAGCCGTTATCCAGTCTACCAAATTAACAAGCATCATTCCTTCTTCCCTGATGTCCCTACAAGACGGCAGCCGTTTCATCAGCAGCGCGTACAGCGCCAAAAGTCTGCCCTCAGCGACCAGCACGCTTTCAATCGGCGGCTGTCTTGGGACCACGGGCTGCAAAATTCCTAGCACACTGCTCCAACTAGGTTCAACATCTTCTGTAATACTGTGCCTAAAATACGACTCCAATGCCGCTTCCATAATTTCTCCCAACGTCGCCGGAGAGGTAACCGAGATTCCAATGACTCTCAGCATCCCCAGTAGAACTGGACTCGCTGCAGTCTTGTCCGCCAACCACCCACACCAGCTGATTCTCAACTGCTCTATCAGAAACCCACTCTGGTTAACTGAATGCAGCAATTCTGTAATAAGCAGTCCAGCCTCTGCTGCCTGCTGGTTCTCCGACACCGTGCTGGTGACAATAATCTCCATCTCTTCCAACATTTTTCCCATTGCTGCTGCGAACGCCTTCGCATTGCTCGATACCAGTGACTTGTGTCTTGTTGTGCAATTCACCAGGAGTTTCACTGCCGAGCGGACGTAGATCTGACGCTTTTTTAACGTCGTAGGATGGAAGTGTGTAACTGTTGCGTCGTAAGCTGCCACTATTTTCAGTAAATTGTTAACAGCAACATCTACTGTGTGTACTTGACCGAATCCCAAGTTCAAGATTACTCTTGGGTCTGAACTCATTACATGCCAGTTCACCACCTAGATAAAAAATTTATTATTATTAATTTTTAATAGAGATATAAATTTGAAATATTAAAATTTAATGAAAACAAATAATGAAAAGAATTATAAAAAAAAAAATATAGTTCATGGGAAATAAATTATTAAATTAACAAGTTTTTTTTGGTTACAAAAAAAAAGTAATAATTCATAAAATATAAGTATGTTATCTTTAATAATAAAAATATGGGTAATCATTTACAAGTGGATCAACCCCATTTTGGGCCATAACTAGGTGAAAAATTAATATTTTCAAATTTTTTTTTGATTCTGCTTGTTTTTACGGCGCATTTATAATAAAAAATGTCGTGAAAGGAAAAAATAAAGATTTCAAATGAAAATTAAGTTAGCTGAAATCTGAAAATTAAAAAATTTTTTTTTTTATTGAAAAAATTATTACAAAAAAAATTTTTTTTAAATTTCATTTGTAAAAAACTTGAAAAACTGGAAGTGCAATTTTTAAAAACTATTTTTTTGTTCTAATTTAATTAATGAAAAAAAATTAAAAAAGTCGGCTAACTTCAGTATCATAGATTTCGATAGTTTTTTTGTTTTTAAAAGTTGGAAAAAATTTTGGCTCTCATATTTTTGGATAAAATTTCTATTCTATCTTTTTTTTGTGTTTTTAATATATTTTTTCTTGAAAAGTACATAAAAAAACGAACAATTAAAAAAAAAAAATTGATCAATTTGATCAGAAAAAAAATTAACATGGCTAGCATGGGTTGACCCCAATTGTAAATAATTACCAAAATATGTAATAATAAAATTATTTATCATTTCAATTATCACTTTATATAAAATTGTCAATTTTTCTTGTGGATTAATTTTTTTTTTTTTTTAGTAATAACAATGTTTAAAAAAAAAAAAGACATAATGCTAATAAAATACACATGTTTATAAATTATGAATTAAATTTATGCGACACAAAATTAGTAATAATTTTATTGAAGAGAAAAATTTTTAAAAATATAATTATCTTAAATTATCAATTAAAAAATTTTTAAACTAAAAACCAGTTTTTAAATCTGAAATAAAATTTCATCCAATACTAAATATACTGGCAATGATAAATTTATTTTTATGTTAGATAAAAAAACTGACTAAGAAATTATTCTTGATTCAAACAAACTTTACTCGAGTCAAGAATTTTTCTGCTTAAAAATTTAAGCGGATAATATTCTTCAGAATAATTATCATTTTTAAATATTCTTTCTCTTTAATAAAATAAATAAATTTTTTTATTAATGTAAAAAATATTTACCTGATCATAAACCGTCGCATCAACCAAATGCCATGCGAACTTTTCCGCCTCCGTCACCAACAGAATCGCCCTCTCATTCTGTCTAACATTCGGTTCATTCGATAACTTGACAATTAAATTCAGCAAGCAAACATGCATTCTCCCAGCAACAGCTATCGGCTGGGTAGCCAGTATGTCATTTATCCAAGTAGTCCAGTTGATCATCATAAAGATATTTCCCAGAAACAGATGACTGTCCGGCAAGTATTGATCAACAACCTTGACCATAAACTCGACATCAGTCAACTCCGGGAGAAATTTATCCCAAGGCAGTGATAAAAAATTTCCATGAATAACATTAAGAACATGATCCTTTATGGAAGCATTTGCAAAGTTGGTCACATAGAATTGCCAAAGATACCCCAAGATTTTACAACTGGCCGGCATGGTATCAATAATAAATCTAATACACTCCACAAAAACCGCGACTGTTTTATTCGCATAAGGTCCGTCGCTGATAATCCACGGCAATAGAACGCTTCTGTCATCAGTAAGTTGCTGGATCCAGGCAGCAGTGGGTTCCTGGAGGTTTCTTGTCCAGTAGGGAGTGATCCAGGGCGCAAACATGTCGCTCAATACCGGCCAGATACGCTCACAGAGTTGGTCCGCAAGAGATCCTCGATCAAACTGCAGAGTAAAGACAACTAGAGCGTGACCTACCATGCCCAAAAACATATTTAAGGGCTCATTATACACGCGGTACTTGGGATACAACCCATAAAGGCCATACTGAAGTCGCTCCTTCATAAAATGCTTACTCAAAAGCACCGCAGTGTCATGAATCTCCTGTCTCGACAAAAGCCGCTGTTCCGTAGCATATCTGCGAATTTCCTCGCGAACTTTGCAAGGGTGAACCACCAGGTTCCTCGACCTGCCACTGAGAGCCGCCAGTAAGTCTCTCCACACGTCTAAGGAGAGATTCTGGCCCTCGCTGCCTCGCAAAATGGCACCTAGAACCTCCCCATAGTGTTCCGGGAACTCATGTAACAAAACTGCTCGCAAATGGTTCCGGAACAGTTCGTGCAAAATGAGTTTATCGTCTTCAGGATTCAGCCCGATATTGCACAGCGCCTTGGAGACCAATTCAATGAAAGTAGACCGCTCACTCAACCTGGGCCGGCGGTAATTCAGCCAGGCACCTACGTCGAATTTCGACAGCAAAACAAAGCATAAATCCGCGTTGCTGCTAGATGACAAATCAACGACCGTGGAGTACATCACCAGAAAATTAGCAGCTCCTCCAGCTACTGGAGTAAAGTGTGGGCCCAGAAGACCTCCCAAAGTTGGTCTCTGGATTATCGTGCTGAGCAGCCTTGGGCCCTGAGACTCTTCACCGCTGATGAACAGCTGGCCTAGTTTCTCCACGCAGGTGGTAATTAGCTGCTTGGTTGGTAGGTAAAGAGCAGCTTCTTCCGAATAGACTTCCACCAGGTGGTAAAAGAGTCTCACCCCCGTCGCCTGGAGGTCCGTAAGCACTACAGTGTTTTCGCAGGTTCGGTGAAGGTTCAATTCGTGCTCTAAAAGAGCGATCAGGTGGTCCATGAAGACGCATCCCTGGGTGAACTTGCTGGGTGGAGGTTGACCGGCTTTTATCAGTAGATTCTCATACTCTGCTCGGTTTTGCGAAATCAGAGCCTCTATTCCTTCGCAGACGCGAGCTTCGGATATCTTTATCCTGATGACAGCGGGTCCGGCGCAGTGAACTGTTGGTGGGGTGCCTGAGCGACACCGAGAGCCTACAGGAGCTGGGTCACAGAGCGCATGGAGGGTTATCCAAGTGTCTACTTCGCGGTACAACGTCGGAATTAGTTCCAGAAAGGCGCAATCTGCTGCGGTATGCTCAGAAACCATCAGGGTGTAGATGGTAGCGTATTCTAGAATACCTTTCAAGTGGGGCTGGACTGTCTGGATTATTTTGTCAGGATGGTGGAGACAGTCCTGCGATATAGGTTCTATCAGCGGGTTGTGCTTCGCTAGTGGTGGAGGAGGTTCTGGAGCCTCGTAGGTCGTCAGACGGTAGTAAATTCGCTTGAGCGGGTCGAGGTCTAGGGAAGAAGATGGTGACTTCTTAGGGGATTTTGCGGGGGATTCTTCAGGAACTCGGTGACAAGTTCGCTGCCAGTCGTCGAGACTAGTCAATTGTTGGTTGAGGATCTGCGGGTAGTTTATGTACTCGAGCCAGGGTGTTCGGTCGCCCTGCATCAAGATAATCAGCTTCTGAGACATGTATTGTGGGGGTAAGGCCGGGAGGTAGAGCCCGGTTTCTTGTAAGCGAGGCTCCTCTAGCCAGAGACTCAGAGTCTTGTAGAATTTGGCAGTGCTGAAGTAAAAGACTCGTTGCTCGTCGGTGATGGGGTGGCCATTGTCCAAGTTGTTTTCTCCTTTCATTTGGAAGTACTCGGTGGTTTCGTTAAGCCGCTTTTTTAGTTTCTTCAGGTAGCTCAAGTTGATCATGCCTTCGAAGAATTTGTCGCCGAGACCTCCTAGGTCGACGCCGGCCACGGGAATCCGAGCTAGAAAAAGGGTGAAGAAGTTCTGCCAGAGAAGCGGTAACAAAGGGTGCTCCAGTGGTGTGTCCAAAGCTTGTTGCGACCACCGGTAAATCGCAAGGGAGTTTGAATTCTGATAGGGAATTTTTAGTGTACTGCAGACCCGCTTTAATGCTGAGTCTACGGAGGTCTTCGAGGATGACAATTCACGAAGAAGTTCTCGCCATAAGCCGGTTTTTAATTCGCGCACTTGTTGCTCTGTGAACAGAATCAAGTATGCTAGCCAGGTTGACGAAGTTGAGCCGTCGAGGAGGCTGGCTGATGATCCTGTTCCTGTTGCCCAGTTCAAGAAAGATCCGATTGAGTTCGTTGATTTGGATGAGCCAAGATTCTGAAATTTTAGAGAGGTTAGATATTTTAGAGAAGATATTTTTTGGGAAGATGATTAAGCTACCTCGTTAGTTCCTTCGAATGAAAGCTAGTAGAAAGTAAGTTATGTTTAATTTTAAGAATATTTTGCAGGGTGCAAAATTTTATTAATTTTGTAAATGTTGAAATGTTTACCGTGTACAGAGTCTGGAAGATATTTTCGGTAGTTTTTCGCGCGTCTAAATGGAAAAATGCAGCTCGGATAATAATATCCATTAGATACATAACGTTGTTGTCTCGATTCCAGTCTGGGATACGCACCAATATGTTCAACCACAATTGTACCAATGGTTCGGGACTTGATAAACAATATCTGTGAAGAAATTAACAATATATTTTTTTTTAATCGTAACTCATAATGAAAAATTATGGTACGCTGTTTTACTATTTAATCGGGAAATATTTTTGCAGAACATCAAATTATATTTTGATTATGTTGTAACATAAAATGTGCATTTTTTCTTTTAGTTATTAATTTTAAGATCATTTTTTTTCTTCAATTAAATAGTAAAACGTCGTGTCATAAAAAATGATAATTTTTAAGATCATACACACTTGAAATTTTTGAAAAATGAGTTTTATTCAATTTTTGTAATTCAGATATATTTAAAAAATTTAATTCAAAAAATTCAAAAGCTTTTTTCTTAAAACAGTATTTTCAAAGTCGTTGAGCAAGATTTTTCAAAAGCGGTTAAATCAATCAGTCTCTAATTTTTAGACAATTTTTTTAATTATGTTTTTTAATAATTGATCCAAGGATTAAAAATTCTGATAAATATTTCATATTTTCATAAACAATTTAAGGCTAAAATTTTGATAAAAAATTATTAATTTTTTTTTTTTTTCATCAACCCGCAATAAGGTAAAAGCCCCAATATATGATCATGTACCAGTATATGATCACTCCATGTATTTATATACCTATATTTGTGAATATAGATACACAAATACATGAAGTGATCATATACTGGTACATGATCGTATATTGGGGCTTTTACCTTATTGTTAAAAATAAATATTTTGATAATTTCTTTGATGAATTACTAGATAATATATTAACGAAATTGTTTTAGAAAATTTTTTTAAAGCTATAAAAAATTATTTGTAAAAAAAAAAAGACTTAATTAGTAACGTTCAAAGTTACTACTATTAGCATATCAATTAATCACAAAACCTCTATAGGAAAGATAATTGAAAAATCATTTTTTTCAGCCTTCTAAAAACGTGAAACTTCTTATAAAAAATTAAAAAACATACCTCTTAAAATTAATCATATGTGATTCAATCATCCACCCAAACTGCCTCATAATCGGTCCTGGGAACTCCGGCGCAATGAGATTTTTGGCCATCTTGACATAAGTCCTGTCAGCCATCACCAACGAGTTCACCAGCCCGCAAAACCGTTCATTTTTGTACAAAGAATCTGCACAATCAATAAACAAAGGCACCAAACAATGGAGGGCAATAAGAATTTGCTCATATTTATAAAAGCACTGCAATATCGAAAGCTGGGCAAACCCCTTGCTGCAAATTAAAGGAACCGAGTGTCCCCACTGGGTCATCAGGACAACAACCCAGCAAGCGATCGGCTGTTTCTCCCGGACTCCCTTAACCAGGACCTCCATCATCGGATCAGCTTCCACGTCCGGAACATGAAAGAAAGCTTCTGCAGGGTTGACAATAGCATTTCTGCAGCTGGACTCCGTAGTATCCGTCGTGTGAAGTCTCAACCTGGTGACCATCTCCCAAGCCCACAAAGAAAAAGCCTGCTCATTGTTCTGCGGCCTGACAATAGCTGATACATTCTTTACGCTCTCTAGGAGTGATGTCGACTGTCCTGGAGTTTCTGGCACATACTTGATCATCAGCTCGACTATCAGCACTGCGATCCTGTAATGAAGATGCTGAGGCAAGTACAAGTCTCCGTTCCTGTCCAGCCCCCAGTTCAAGTGCGTCAGGATCAACCTAGCCAGATGGCTCTCCGTAGACCCCAGTCCGAAATTATGCAGCCAGCCTGATAAAATTCCCAGGTCTTCCTCCCTGGGAATCCATTTTCCAATAGACAATTCCGTGAACAAATACAAGCTCAGCTTTCCCACGGACACAAAATTATCTCTCAGTTTCAGCAAAATATCTGACAATAGCGCTGGATACTTGCTTGTCAAATTCGACAGCAATGATCTTGCGTCTTTAGAACAAGACTCCTGGGTTTTCTCACTCAAGAATCCAATTCTGAACAAATCAATAGTTGTAGCGCGTATAAAATCATAATCCTTGAAACTCCTCGCCATTGCCATATTAGCGAAAGTCGTTAGCAAGAAGTACGACTCGTCTCCAGGCATTTCTATCAACTTCTCTTCAAACTGCTTGAGTAATCCCGAGGTTTCAGCCTCCCAGTCGCTCAGACAATCAACCTGTTGGAGATCTTCGTTGTCCTGGACCTTGTGAAGACAATAAAAGATATTCCACAGCGCAGAGGAAGAAATTAAATGATAAGGAATCGCTGCTAAATACTGCCAGGCTCCAAGTCGCCGAGAAGAAAACACACACATGGTAGCGCGGATAAAGAACCAGTCATACTCCAGCTGGATTCTTTCGATGGTCGTGGAACGGTCAGCACTTTTATCAAAAGCTTCCCACTGGTCACTGACATACTGAACGCAGTCTCGGATCAAAGCGCTCAGTCTTTTAGCCAACTGACGGTACCTTGGCGAGTCGTAGGTCTTTAAACCCTGGCGGAACAGTCTCAATAAAGTTATCGCAAAAGCTATCACCCTCAGCATATGTTGCTCAGTGATCCCCTTTGTGTCCTGAACAAATCCAGAGTCAGTTTCTTCAATCAGCAACACCTGGGAGAATAATTTGTCCATGGGAATTTGGTTCAGCAAGTTGATTAGGTCGCTTTCGAATAAGCTAGCAGCAGTAGAAATGTCTTCATCTTCTTCACCCTCAGCGTCGAGCATCACCCAGATAGTGTCTCCAGGATTCGAGGCTTCTTGGAGCGAAATTTGAACCTGCTCCAGGAACTTTTCCCGATCTTTGATTGGCAGCAGCATCACCGCTAGACTGGCCACCATGTGGTCAAGGTAGGGGTCCTGGAGAGTCGATGTCGACAAGACTCTTCTTGACTGGTTCCAGGTAGTAGGAACTTGGACCAGTCCTGCTGCCCACTTTGTGACTCCTCCTGGACAGCGCAGCACGTGGTTCAGGATAAACAGATGATCTTGCCAGGTCGCGACTCTCAGGAGCACTGCTACCAGTCTTGACAGCCATTGTCTGGATTCTAAGACAAATTTTCCGTCTTTTAGAACGCGCCGCTGGAAATTGAACAGGATGGTGATGCAAATCCGAAGTTCTGTCAGTTCTGCCACTGGAGAAGACTTGGTGTCCTGTTCCTGGTGGGTCATCAAGCAAACAGCCGCGTTTTGAGTAAGTGATGCGAATTCGTGACAAGAAGTTGAAACTCGTTGAATATAATGTTCGATTTGGAGCTTTAGCACCTCGGCTTCGTAGCAGTAGAGAACCTGGCAGTTGTGGAGTAATTCCTTTATCGAAGACAGGTTTTTCGTCAAGGGAACTAAGGATTGCTGGTTAAAGTGAGCGATGGTGTATTCGTGACTAGCATTGACGGGATTTCCATCCTCGCATTCTCCAGACTCAGTGATCGAGGCCTTGTCTAGGTGCCAAAGCTGCTTCTGGACTTCCTTGCAGGACTTTTTCAAGTTTTCCAGCTCGACTGAATTCATGGTCAGGTGGTTCCTCACCCGGAGGTAGCTCATCAGCAGCTCATGGAGGCGGTGCTGTCGGGAGGAGCTTGCGCGGAGCTGCGAGTCTATGAAATCATTGATAAAAGCATCCAGGTGAGATAATTCTGCGTTGGAGTAGAGAGAAGACAACTGAGCGTCGGTAAATGGCTGGATCTTTGACTTAAGCGGTTTTTGAGACGCTTTCTGGTGGAGAAAGTTCGTCGAGGAACTCGCGATTAGATTGCTGTCTGGAAGAAAGTCTTTCTGGGTTTGCTCCAGGTTTTTCTGGGATTGGTCTAGGTCCTTTTGGAGCTGCGTCAAGTCTTTTTGCAGCTGGTTCAGGTCTTGGTTGGGGTTTAAGTCAAGAGCTTCGATTTTCTCGAGGGTTTTTTCTGTATGCTGGAGGTCAATTTCTATTTTTCCTGAAGTGAATGTAGTTTCTAATTCCTCGGCAGGGGGAGAAGAACTACAAGGCAAAGATTCAGGGAGTTCTGTGGTGTCAACCTCGTCGATAGATATCACAGACTGGATGCTGGAGACGTTGATCACGTCTTCTTGGTCTTCTTTGTAAGATACGGTTTCTTTCTCATAGATGGAAGTGTCGATCGCTGCTGAGTGGAGCTCGCTCTCCATGTTCGCTATTCCCTCGACGCGGGGGTAGTTTGTAGGGGACTCCCCGAGCAAGCACTCGAACTCTTCCATCGTTGGCGCGTCGGGAACTTGGCGGTCGATGTTGTAGGCTCGGCTTTTCTCTTTTTTTCGACGCTGGAAATTATAAAAAAATTTTATGATTGTTGTGAAAATTGTTGCTTATGTAAATTAAAATTTTAAAGATATGATTTTTTTTAATTTCATGTTCTAAAAAAATTTTCGAAATATTTCTACGGTCAATTGCTTATTTATAATCTATATCTTTTGGTTTAGAAAATAAGTATTAATTGTAAATTAGTTCTTTTCGATTGTCATTTATTTGAAATAAAAATAAAAATTCAGGGCCAGTTTTTCAATCCGGGATAAAATTTTATCCGATATAAAAGTACCGCCAATAAAATTAAAAAAAAAAATAAATAATTCAGCGACGTGATATTGTTCTCAATTAGTTCTCCATGAATTTGGTCGTTTATTTAAATAAATATATCATAAAAATAATAATAACCTCTTATTGTGTCATTTAAATTATTTTAAATTAATTATCACAATTATAAATTAATAATATATATGTCAAACGCAAGATATGAACTCGAAGGGCTCAAAAGCATAGAACAGCTACCTCTTTGAGCTCATAAAGCTCAAAATAATACGTAAATTGTAATTTGGAGTTTGAAGAGCTCAACAACATTATAAGTGCAATTTCAAGTGCTTAAGTATGGAATTAGCGGGAAGTTACAGGGATCTCCTTCCGGGTCATCCGTTTTCCTAATTTTTTTTTTATTTATTTACAATCAGGAAGTTGTCACAGTTAGAGGTGAATATTTCTGTGACATGTGGCTAATGTTTATTTATTTTAATTCAAAATAAGTGACTGAATTAAAGGAGAATTACTCGTAGGCAATATCACTGTGCTGAATTATTTATTTTTTTATCATAATGGCAGTACTTTTATCTCGGATAAAATTTTATCCCGGATTGAAAAACTGGCCCTCAATGACTTATTCATTATTTATTTGAGTAAACATTTATTTATTTAATGATATTTAATTTAATATGAAATAAAATTTAATTAATTAATAATTTTCTAAGTTTATTTAAAATATCAAACTTAAACTAAGCAAGCATTTTCATGAGTTTTTATAGTAATATTTCAATTTTTGGATAAGCTCTTATTTAAATAAAACTATTAAACCAATAGACGTCTAATTAATTTCATAAAATTTATCGTTTCTCAGTTAATGTTTTAAGTTGATAATATTTTTTCGATATATTTTTTTAGTTGAGAAAAATAATAACTTTTTATTACAAATCCTTTTTTTAGCAATTTTCTTTAAGTAAATAAACTAATTAAAAATTTTACAAGTTCAATAGAATCTTAATTACAATTATAGAGATGTAAATATACAAAACTAAAAATAATTTTTATTTTTAAAGATTAACTTATAAGACATTTCGATAATATTGACAGCATTCATCCTTGCAAATAAAAAATTATAAATAGTTTACAAAATTCCTGAAGAACATAATTGAAAGTAAATACTGAAGTAAAGTTAAAAAATTGTTTTACTAAAAATAAACAAATTTAAACTCAAGCCCAACAAAGCAGGTGATTGACGATCAGTAACAATAATTACGTAAAAAATAATAACTCACAATTAATAAATAAATACACAACTTCACACAAAAATATCAACAATGAAAAATAAAAATATGACAACTATTGAACAATAATGACAGCTAGTTCTTAAATTTTTTTTTCTCACCTCCGGGCGGAAAGCGTCAACTTTCGTCCCGCTGCGCTGAACGAAAATGCCGCTTTCCGCCTCCGTCGAGGAGAAAAATAATTTTCTTTTTTTTTTTTTAATTTCAACAATCGAATGTCTTCCACAACAAATGTATTTTTAAAAAATGCCATCGTAATGACAGCTGTCATGTGAATTTTGAATATAATCTAGAAATTGGCAATAAAATTTAATGCATAAAATTAAATTAAAAAATCATTCATCACTAAAAAACAAATAGACTAAGTACTGAGAATAATTAATAACAAATTATAAAAAAAAAAAACTAATTAAAGGTTATATTAAAATAATTTTACCTGACGTGATTTAACTTTCTCCATTTTGATAACAATTAACTTATTTCACTTAAAACGTCACCAAAGAATTAAACTTTGTTACGGATTATCAATAATCATTATGAAAATAAATTCATTTCGCGGATGGAAAAGTCAATTGTCAATCTATTGTCTGGTTCACATTCTTATTATTATTAATATTTTTATTGTTATTAGTATTACGCTTATGATTATTACGTATTATTAATCAAAAATGGCCTCAATGTAAGTTAAAAAATTAATCCCAACAAATTCACCAGGATTCAAGTGTTGTACTTTGACATTGTAGTTACAACTGAAAAAAAAAAAAATTGGTTTACTTACTAGAGTAAACATTTATGAATGTACGATAATCTTAAATATTTCTCAAGAAATAATCAGTTATAAATAAGAGTCAATACTTACCAATGTTTTTTTTACTAATAACAGGTTTGATTTTGTTTTTATTTATGACGATTAGTTTTTCTTTGTTTCACTTTAATTACAATGACGTTTTATTGATATTTTATTTATTACTGTAGGAATAATTCATGTATAACCTCTAAATATAAATTAATGCGTGTCACTAGATGTAACATATAAGTTACTCTGTCTGTGTAATATTTGATCTATATGTATTTGTTTTATACACATATGACATGATGTACGTGTATGTATAGCAGGTATATATACGAAGCGCGGCTATTGATACCATTTAATACGGTCTTAAAAACACGAGCATTCGCTATGAAGTCAACGGATTTAATTTTAAGACGTCGCTCGTGGCTTGAAGAAATAAATAATACACAAAAAATTAAGTTTTATCAATAATAAAAAACAATGTGTACCGATGAGTATTTTTAATTTAATATGATTATTAAATTATGAGACATTTTATGATTTTGTAGAATTTTATAACATGAAAATTAAGTTAGCCGGCAACTCAAAATTTTTAGAATATTTTTTCATTGAAAAAATGATTACAAAAAAATAAAAAAAAAAAGTTTTCATTTGTAAAAAACTTTAAAAACTGTCAGTACAATTTTTAAAAAATATTTTTTTGTTCTAATTTAATTGTTAAAAAAAAATTAAAAAATTAAAAACGTCGGCTAACTTTAGTATTATTTTTATTACAGGTAAATTGTAGGAATAAAGAAATTGAAAAAAAAAAATTCAACATGTAGGAATTGAAAAAAACAATAAGCGCAAATTTTTTTAAATAATTTTTCAGAACTATTATTTATTTATTAAATAAAATCTAAATATGGTGAAACCTCTGCTAATATCAGTATCATTTATTAATTAATAAATTGACACACTTTTGATTAAAATTATGTGTTAATATTATTAGGAGAGAAAGGAAATTATAATCATGGAAGAAAATAACTACATAAAATTTTCAGTCATAGGAAAGCCAAAAAATTTTTTTAATTTGCTAATTACACTAATTTAAAATAATAAATTTAATAATACCACAAATTTTTTACATTTATGGTAAAAAAACTCTATACCAAGTTTTATAAAATTTATTTTCTTCGCCATGGCGATAATTGCAATTATCTAATTAATAATAAAAAAAAGGCCATTCGGCAGCCGAAATGGAAGTAGATTTTTCAAATAAAAAAAATTGATTTTTAATAAAATAATATAATAACACTGATAATGTATAACTTAATTCATGAATTAAAAACAAAATTCAATAATAAATTTTTAAAACTATTTACAACAAATTTTGGAAAAAAAATTATCTTGTGAAGAAAAAGTTTCTCAAATATTTACCAAAGAATTGCACAGATTATAAGATTTGAATTATAAATGTCCAAATTTTAAGTAACTGCTTAGAAACAACAGTTTTCAAGTTAATCAGAATTTTGCAACCGGATAAAATTTTAGTTGAAGAAAACAATGGTTAGAACTAATTTGTGACATATTTACTGACAACCTACCCGAAAACATTACACAAAAGACTGATCAATATCGTAATTATTGAATTTACATCATGATTAAGCTATGATGTAGACAATAATTCTAAAACGGCTGCAACAGTAAAACAGTTTCATTAAACGAACTCTAAAAGGATTAATATTGAGGCTACTACCACTTCTAAGTAGTAAAAATTGAAGCTTATTAAAAGAGCTTTACGATGCATTTTACCGAATTTCAATATCTTGTCTAGTTCAGTAATTATACCAAGTTGAAGTAGTAAAAACATCAATTTTTACGATTTTCAAAATTTCAAAATCCTGTCATTTCCAAATTACTCGCCCGATTAAGCTCATCTTCGAACTTAACCTTGGTCTTGATCGATAGATAAAGCATGCTGAGTTTGAGAAGAATCGGTCATAAATTGAAAACGCTATCGTGCTGACAAGCCGCGTTATCTATATATATATAAGAGATTTCCACCTATATATTGACTCATCACGATATCTCTGGAACCATAAGGCGTAGAGATTTGAAATTTTGTAGGAATATTCCTTTCGCCGAGTAGAGGTCAGCTAAGAACGGATTTTACGAAATTTCACCTACAAGGGGGGTTGCGGGGGCGTTGACAATGGAAAATTCCCATTTTTAAACTATAGCTCCTATCGACTCCAAATTTAGTAGGAATCTCCTATATGTGATGTAGAAATGATCTACGAGCGGATTTTATGACAATCTACTCCCAATATAGATTGCGGGGGTGGGCGTTAACAATGAAAATTAAAAGTTTCCGAACTATAGCTCCTACAAACTCCAAATTTTGTAGGAATTTTCTGTAAGAGATGTAAAAATAATTTATAAACGAATTTTAGGATATCTCAACCCACAGGGGGTTGCGGAGGTGGGTATTAACAATGAAAATTTTTAATTTTCAATCTATAGCTCCTACAGACTCCAATTGGGTAGGAATTTTCGCTAAGAGATGTAGAAATAATATACGAACGAATTTTAAGATACCTCACAGGAGTTTGCGGGGGTGGGTGTTAACAATTAAAATTTTTAATTTCCAAGCTATAGCTCCTATAAACTCCAAATTTAGTGAAGGTCTTCTATATGTGATATAAAAATGATCTAATAATGGATTTTACCACGAATCAACTCCAATAATGATCGTGGGGGTGAGTGTTAACCATAACAAATCTTAATTTCCAAAATGTAGCTTCTAAAAATTCTAAATTTGGTAGAAATTTTTTATCTCTTATGTAGAGATCACCTCAAAATGGATTTCAATAAAGTCTACTTCCGATAGGAATTGCGGAGGTGGGTGTTAAAATCTAAAATTTTCATTTCCAAACTGTAACTTCTACAAACTCCAAATTCGGTGAGAATTTTCGTGTATGATGTCCAGTTCAGTTAAGGGATTGCGGGGACGTTGATAATGAAAATTTCCCGTTTGTAAAAAATAGCTCTTATAGGCTCCAAATTTGGTAAAAATCTTCTACATGTGGTGTAGAAATAATCTAAGAGCGGATTTAACGACGAATCACCCCCAATAAGGATTGCGAGGGTGGGTGTTAATAAAAAAAAATCTGAATTTCCAAAATTTACCTTCTAAAAGCTGTAAATTTGATAAGAATCTTTTATTTGTCATGAAGAGATCATCTCAAAACGGATTTCAATAAATTCTACTTCCGACAGGGATTGCGGGGCTGGGTGTTAGAATTTCAAATTTCCATTTTCAAACTGTAACTTTTACAAACTCGAAATTAGGTCGGAATCTTTCATTTGTCATGAGGAGATCATCTCAAAACGGATTCCAAAAAATTCTACTTCCGATAGGGGTTGCGGGGGTGGGTATTAAAATCTAAAATTTTAATTTCCAAACTGTAACTGCTGCAGATTCTAAATTTGGTAATAATCTTCGTGTACAATGTCAAGTTCAGCTGAAAATGGACTTTCACGAATTCTAACCCCAAAAGGGATTGTGGGGGCGTTAACAATGAAAATTTCTCATTTCGAATCGATAGTTTTTATAGACTCGAAGTTTTGTTGGAATCTTTTATTTATAATGTGAAAATCATCTCGAATAGGATCTTACGAAGTTCCTCCCCCACATAGGAGTGCGGAAATGATAATTGTCAAAAAATTCATATTCTTCAAATACAGTTCAAATATAAAATTTGATAGAATCTCAATAGAAACAGACAAATACCGGGATGGCCTCCAAGGTCAACGGATTTAAATATTTTTCTTACTTAATAGTGATATTTTCTTATAACAATCGCCTCTTTGGCAGCGGCAAAAAAGTCATTGTACCGTTTCCAAAATTTAACATTACATATAGCTATTCAGTCAACGAACTAAGAATTTTACATACATTTTATTTTAGCTGATCACATAATCGATGAATTGTTCTCATTACGGGATTGCGAAAATGTAACAGATTAAAAGCATTGCATTTTCTAAACACATGAGATATAGAAAAGAAATTTGAGATATAGAAAATATGAAAAAAAATAAATAACAATAAAACATAAAATTTAATTTATTTCCTTTTCAATTCGCCCAGCGAAGCGGGCGGGAAACCGCTAGTATCGTATAAATCTATACATATATAATGAAAGTGGGTTTCGTAGACCGTCAATCACGCAAAAACTACTGAACGTATTGACATGGGACTAGAACCATTCGATGCGGAATGAATTGTAGATGGTTATAGGCTACTTATTTTTCGAATTCCATCAATCCTTCACCATTTTATTTCTATTTAACTTTAATAAACATTTTTTCCCGCCGATAAAAACAAAAGACGAGCATTTTTCTTCAATTTATTTGTTTTTTTTATCGGCATAAAAGGAAATAATTTTTATTACGTTACTTTTTTGAGAATTTAGTTCCATATATACCTACGCGTGGGCGAATGCGTGGGTGGAAAATATACATATATAACGAAATAGGGTTCCTTTGATAAAAGTTGACGTCAAAACTACTGAAGCTATCGGGATGGGACTGCTACCTTTCGACGCAGAATTTTTCATATATGGTTATAGGCTACTTATTTTTGGATTTTATCAACCCTTTCTCATTTTTTACGATTAATTTTATATACATTTTTTTCCCGCTAATAAAAACAAAAGACTCATTTTTCATTCATTTGTTTTTAATACGATTTTCTTTTGTTTTTATTATATAACCTTAATATTTGATTGATTTCACGTCATTTAAAAAAAAAGTTAAAGAAAGAAGCTAATTATGTCTGGTGAACTAAGTGTTGAAAATTTATATTTATATGCTGATCGTATGTTTGGTTATGGTAAAATTGGTTTCAAGAATTAAAATAGTTAGATATCTATGAAATCTACTGAAAATGTTGTTGTTTATCAACTAGGACTTTTTGAAACATAAAATTTAGACCCTGTCTATTGAGTTTCAATAACATTTGCTAAAAATTTCCTTGCAACAAACGTCTCTTTACCAGCGGGAAAAAAGTCATTGTAAGGTTTCCAAAACTTAACATTATATGTAGTAATTCGGTCAACGAACTAAGAATTTTACATACATGTTATTTTTGCCGATTAGATAATTTATAAATTGTTCTTATTGCGGGATCGCGGGAATGTAACAGATTAAAATGAATGCATTTTCCAAACACTGGGTATGTAAAAAACATGTTAAGTTTATTTTCTATGAAAAATTGATGTCGCTGAGAAAATTTTAAATGACAAAAAAATTCTTCGCACTTGAAGCTAGACAGACTTCAACTTTACTTATGAGACTTGCAATGACATTAACTAAAACTTTCAATACTCATTTGGAATCTGTGCAAGTCAAAACAATACTCTAATTAAATTTCAAGTCTAGATCTAAAAATGCAATTCTATAAAGCGCCCAGCGAAGCGGGCGGGTAACAGCTAGTATATATATAGATATACATATATATATATATATATATATATATATATATAAATACATACATTTATAAACTTTTAAACTATATATATTTTCTGACTCAGCTCGACAAACTAAGTCAGAAAATGGCTAAATTTTTTAAAAGTTGCGCCATGAGGACGGCTGCAATAGTTAGATTTTTATAAAATCTACTAAAAATAGAAAAGACAGATGATGATACGGAAATTAATAGACTTCTGTCAATTTTTTGGATTTTTACAATAACTTAATTATTATCAAAAACTTTTAATAAAAAAATTTCACATCTACTTAATTAAATTTTGATAAAAAGGCCAAAAATTATTGTCAAATGTCTGCTGATTTTATTATCATGAAAGATGGCGTGACAGATTAAGTCTAAACTTGAAAATCCTCCCACACCTCATGTGTATATAAAACACGATTATTGTGATTGTGTGTGCGATAAGGTCCGAGGACAATAAAAACAATTAATAACATTTATCAGCAAATTTATTGTTCAGTAAACAATAAAATTAAAAAGTTTTAAAATATAGGTGTAAGTTGATTTTTATTTCACATTTTATTTGTCAACATTCAGTTATAAAAAATTAGTGTCATAAAATTACTATAAATAAAATTAACCTCAAATTAAAAAAAAAAAAAAAAAACATTTTAATTTTTCTATCAAGAAAAAATAAAAATAATAGCGAATATTTAAAAAAAAATCAAAATTTTAATAAATTTACAGTTATTTTTTATTTATTTCTACCCGATAATTCTTTAATCTGTAATTTTATTTACATTTCGTAAAAAAAATATTAGTTAAAAAATACTAAAAAAAAAAAAAAAAATTAAAATTCTAGGAAAAATGGATAATTCCAAGGAGATTCCGAACTTTACAAATCAACTTTTTCAAGTACGTGAAACTCTTACGACTATCACTGAAAAAGATGAATCAGCAGCTGAAGAGAATCTTGAACATTCAAAAGAGTTTCCAAAACTTATGGATCCTCATTCTATAATGAGACGGGAATTAAATTTTAGTTTGATACCAAGGGTGCCTTTGACAATTAGACATAAAATTAAAAATAAACGCTTACAATCCTGTTTGAGTAGAGTGATGACCTGTCTGCAAAATAAAGATAGAAGCCTGATACTACAGCAAATGCGAAAGATGACTGATGAATCGATGCCGTTAAGAGGAATCAATGTACCCTCTTGTTTACACCTTAATATCCATGATATATTAGTTAGACAAGCGCTTTGCTGTGCGCAAATTGGTCGAGTGTTACCTGGCCCAAGTCAATCCAACACATTACCTTGGCTAACAGGTAGAATTTTTTTTGTTTTATTCATTTATTGATTATGAATAATTAATATTAACTATTAGTATTCCATTTCTCAAGAATTAATAATTTAGAGACTCTTAATTAAACAGATTCCGGTCCTTGGCCATCATTACATGCAGCGCGGCAAACTTTTGATGGTTTGCCACCGATACGTAGAAGGAAATTTGTCGAAGAAATAGACCCGGTAGAAAGTATTGAACAGGAAGAATTACTTATGAATATGGCGGCAATGAATATCAGAGAGCGAAAACCTCCTCCAACTGTATAAAAAAACAGTTTTTTATGTTTTCATAAAACCAAGTTATCTTATGACTGCTGATTTTTTTAATTTCTCAAGTAATTTTATTAATTACAAAATACTCTCATCAGTAATGTATGAGTGTACAAATATTCGTGCCACATGTGTGATTATTAAGTACAAATTACACAAATTAAGGGCTTAAAATTTAGGCCTGTATCAATGTTGACGGGTATAATCATTTACAATCAAACATTACTTTATGTACCCATATCATAAATATAATATAATATAGTATATAATGCTTTTATAACATATTATTTAGATATAAATAAAAATTTATAAATATATTGAGTAAAATCTTTTTATTTGAAAAAAATCTTAATATAATGAATAAATAATGTCCGTTAAAAATTGAAAACAGCTAAAAATAAGTGGTAAATACTTGAAATAAATGTTGGCCCTGATTCAAAGTTTCAGTTCAATCCTGTATCATTTTTAAAGATATGATTTAATCTAATTTTATGTTATTGTAACTTGATGCTATTTTAAAATTTTACATAATATTTAGCGTGAAAAAAAAAAAAAAAAAAAAAAATAGAGGACGGAAAAGGGCGTAAGGCTGTTGGCCCCGTTTTTTTTTTTCCCCAGAAAAATTAAAAACTTATTCATTCACCAGAATTGCTGTAAAAAATAGAAAAATACATTTTTTTTATAATTGATTTTTGATTTAGCTATTAAATTGTAAGGAACTGATTCATAATTATTTGAATTAGTACAATAAAAAAAAATGTCAATGAATAAATTAGTCAGTAGTATAAATATTTATATTTCAGTTTAGTTTAAACATTAATGAAATAGAAATTAACAGACATCTGTTAATTTTTTGGATTTTTATAACACTTAAATTAATATAAAATAATTTTAATAAAAAATTCCACATCAAGAAACTTGAAACAATTACAAGTGCAAATTAATTAAAAATGTTTTGTTGTATAATTTATGTGGAAAAAAAATTTTGGATGTCTAATGATTTCAGTATCATAAAACATCATTATATAATAAGGTTAAAGACCCAGTTATTGATACTTGCAATTTTATTTTAGTTAAAAAAAAAGCCAACTCCAATAATAAATTAATAAATACAATTTGTGAATTGTAAATTTTTAGATAATTGGTTTTTTGAGAACATTTTATTGTTTTAATTGAAATAAAATTGCAAGTGTCAAACAACTAAGCCAGTGTCAGTAACTGGGTCTTTCTTTTTTTACAATGAATTTTTCAAAGCTTTCTCATTATTTTCTCATCATGAAATTTATTAAAACAAGAGTAGGTGTGAGATCTGGTATATCATTACAATATTAAATGACATATTTTTAATCTATCGGAATAGATATATAATTATTTATAAATAAACTATGAACCCTAGGTCTCTAAAATTTTAACACAACACGTAATAAATATGTTTCTTTCGATCCTAAAAATTTTAAATTGATCTCATTATTTCAACTTAACTCCCATACTTCCTTAAAAAAAATAAATTATTCGTTGTTGAAAGTTAATTTTAAATAAGCGCGCCATTTTTTGACTACGCGTGCGCCATAGGGATTGAGAAAGATGACCTTGACGCCACCTGCCAAGAAAAATGTAAAACAAAGTGGTGGCAACTAGTATACAAAACAATAACATATTTGTTAAATTAATTATTTTTTTAATTTAATTAAAATAATTTTTCATAATGTCTTCTTCAAAAGTATCATCAAGTTTATCTATTCCACTGAAAATTAAAAAAAAAATTCAATTCTAGACTTTGAAACTTTTTACGATACTGAATCAAAAGACATCTTACAACTTTTCAGATTTTTATAACAATTAAATTATTATTAAAAAATTTTGTAAAAGAATTCCACATGTGGAAATTTAAAAAACTTATTTGTACAAATTTTCAAAAGTATTTTTTTTATGATAATTGATTTGTTATAAAAATTTAAAAAATTATCAAATGTCAGCTGATCTCAGTGTCATTTTTTTAATAAAAATTAAATTAGCCTACTTATGAAAAGTTTTATAATTTTATTTATTAAAAAATCATTACAAAAATCAAAATAAAAATTTCACATGTCGAAGATTTAAAAATTATACGTGCAATTTTTAAAAGTATTTTTACTTGCAATTTAATTGTTGAAAAATAATAAAAATTGTTGAACGGCGGCTAATTTTAGTATGATATCTTTTTACCAAGTTTATATTTAATTATAACTTTCGTCAATTAACGAATATTAAAAATAATTTTAAAAAAACTTCATCAACTAACATCAATTTTTATACTGTAAATATCGGAAACTTTGGTTTGAGTGACAACTGAGCAGGTTATGGTTGAATGTTTATTTGAATCTTCTGTTTCTACACCATTCAAAACGTGTCCTGACTTGAATAATTTTTTTCCTTTTATTTTGACCCCTAATATGGGTATTTTTGACTGACAAGAACCCGAATTTAATTATTTTTTTCATTATTTATTTCAACTAATACTATTTATTACACTGTTTACATCACTATGCTTTAAATTTTTAACACCAGGGCGCTCCACTTTCAGCAGTAGTGCTGCCTCTACAGTTCTTTCTCAATCCCTATAGTCAGTTCGGAAAAACAAGGTCCCAGTCGCTCTATCTCTCAGGTGTTGATCAGCTTTAAAAAAATTTTGCGTACTATTGTACGCAATTTTTTTAAAAATGCTGTCTACAATTGCAAAACGTAAGTACTCAACAATAATCACCATTTGATTTTCCCGATTTAACAAAAAATAACACAAAAAAGTTTAAATATTTTAAGTGACATCTGAAAATTCTAACACTCGGTAACCTATGACAATATTTATATTAATTATATAATGAATAATGCGTTTTGATTTTTGTTTCATTAAAATGTGCAATTAGTTTATAAATAAATAATTCGTAATATAAATTGATTATATTTAATTGATACAATAATATATATTTTTCAGGTACCTTAGGGTGTGGATTAAAGAGTGTGCGTAATGAAATATGCTTACCAGCAATAACACAAGTACGTGATAGCTCCCTGGAGACTCAGGGCAAGAAAGATGTTAGCAAGCTGGAGAAGAAACCGTACAGTCCGTTTCAAAATACCAACAATTTAGCAGAGTATGCGTTGGCACGTGTCGACGATCTTATTAACTGGGGTCGAAAGGGTTCGTTGTGGCCACTGACATTCGGGCTGGCTTGCTGTGCTGTCGAGATGATGCACATTGCAGCTCCTAGGTACGATATGGATCGCTTTGGAATAGTCTTTCGAGCTTCTCCAAGGCAGGCTGATGTTATTATTGTTGCGGGTACTCTTACCAATAAAATGGCACCGGCTCTGAGGAAAGTTTATGATCAAATGCCAGAGCCCAGGTGGGTCGTATCCATGGGAAGCTGCGCCAATGGAGGAGGATATTATCACTACAGTTACTCGGTGGTACGAGGATGTGACCGGGTTGTTCCTGTGGACATTTACGTACCTGGTAATTTTTTTATGTATTTTTAGTTTTTAAATTTTCAAAATTTATAGTACTCACAAATCATAATGATACTAAAATTAGCCGACGTTCAACAAATTTTTTTTTTTTTTTTTTTTTTTATTAATTAAATTGGAACTAAAAAAATTGCACGGATAATTTTTAATATTTTCTACAAGTGAAATTTTTTTTTTAATACTTTTTCAATAAAGATTTTTAATAAAAAAAAATTATAAAAATTTTCAGATGTCGGCTAATTTAATTTTCATCAAATAATAATAAAGTTAGCCAACATTTTTAATTTTTTTTTTCTTATTAAATTACTTATAACTAAAAAATATTTTTAAAAAACTACACTTATAGTATTTAAATTTTTTTACAAATGAAATTTTTTTTCATTTTTTGTGATAATTTTCTCAATACAAAAAAATTATAAAAATTTTTAGATGTCGGCTAACTTAATTTTCATTACTCACAGTATTAAAACAGCATACATCCGACCAGTTTTTGGAATTTTCACAACAAAAGAAAATTTTTCAAGTACTTTTAATTTATCATTTTTTTAAGTTTCTATGGGTGGAATTTTTTTATAATGGTTTTATTGCTAAAAAATTTTCTGTGTGCTGTTTATTTCAGTATCATATTTTTCATTTTATTCAACTAATAAGATGGTTTAAAAAATATATTCATAGGTCGTATAAATTTCTACGGGTGAATTTTTTTTTTTAATTTTTGCAGTAGTTTATTTAAAAAATCACAAGAATTTTTAGATATGCGTTACGTTTTTTTAGTATAATTAATCATCATTTATTAATTAATTTAAAAAATTTTTTTTAATAATAATTAAAGAATAAATGAAGCTATTTTTTCTATAAAAATATTTTTATTTAATTATTTTTATTTACAAATTATTTAAAACCTGTATGCTCAGAATTTTCTAATTTTCTTTTCAAAATTATCATACGAAAAAAGTACATTTACCATCAGCAGTAATTATTTATTCAATGTTAAATTTTTCTTCTTAAATAATAATAAAAAAAAATTTCAGGTTGTCCCCCAACAGCAGAAGCTCTACTTTACGGGCTTCTCCAGCTCCAGAAGAAAGTGAAGCGTATGTCGGTAGCCCAAGTGTGGTACAGGGCTTAATCAAATTTAACAACAAAATAAAGCGGCTCTGATTGATTTATTTATTTGTAGTCGACTTAGTCGCGGTGACTCCAGCGCTACTAAATTAAAAAAAATATACTAATTCTTTTTTAATGAATTAATTAATTATTTATTAGCAGTAAATTAACTGGTATTGATAAGATGTTTATAGCAGAATTGTAAAAATAAAAAATGTTGAATAAAAATATTTTACGGTTAATTGTAACTTAAAATCTTAAAAACTATTTTAATTTATAAATAAAATCTTTTCTTTAATCTCATAAACACAAAGGATTTGGATAAATGTAATTAGGAAGAATAACAGCGAAATAGATTTTCATTTGTTATCTTAAAAAATACATACATTTGTGATAAAACAGCCTGTACAAGATTGATAATCAGGAACCATTCATTCATCACACTACTTAACATTTATTATAATAATTACAATTACTATTATCATTTATCGTGTATATAAATTAAAACTGGAAAACAATCGAGAACGGAATTTCATTTCTCTCGGATAATCTCTTGACTAAAAATACGTTGTCAAATAAATCGCGTCTTTAATAATAAAACATAAAAATTTATTTGATAAAAAAAATATTCATAAAATTAATTAATTATAAATATGCATAATCGGTTTTGTTTTTTATTAAAAATTTAGTTACTATCTACACGGAAAGAACAAGGTGATACTGGATATCATCCCAAATTATGCTGTGAAAAAAAAATTTCAGATAGTAGCTAGTATAATCCAGATTACAATGAGTATAATCCAAATGCCATGCAGTATAATCTGGATTTTTCTAGTTACTATCTGAATTTTTTTTTCACCACAGATATCACTGAGTATAATCTGTGATGATATCCAGTGTCATCTTGTTCTTCCCGTGTAATCACTATTTAAGCATACTATTACTTTATTAAATTTTACTATTCTCATTCTTTTGAGATGTTAAAATAAAATTTTAAAAATTACACGATGTTTTAAAATTAAAGACGCGAATTAATTTGATATTAGACCTTTTAGAGTTTTAATAAACGTAAAATTAATTTATTTCATTTAATTAATGTATTTTGTTGTATTTCATTTAATTTTATCTCTTTATAATAAACCGATTAAATTATTTACATTTTGTCATTCATACTCTCGTATTTAACACGCACATTATATCGCATTTAAGGCCCCACAGACGTAAAAACCGCGTCAGGCTATATTTTATGTATAGTTTATTATTTTTATAATTATAATTATCATTAATATTTCTATCATTATAATTATTATTATTATTATTATTATTATTATAATTAATATTAATATTTTCGTCCTGTTAATTAATTAAATGTATATTACTTACACGACTTATTCTATTGTTGACTGACAACTAATATACAGAGTGGATTTTATTATTCAACGGAGATCACCAGTACTGGATGTTCTTACTCCGGTACTAGAATAAGCTATTAATTATTAAAAAAAAATATATTTATATATGTGTATATATATATATATATATATATATATATATATATATCAATTTTCGTATGTATATATATTTGTATTAAATTGAAACGCAAATCGACACTCTGTTTTCTCGCGATTCAATTTGGACCACGCATCATTTTATTTGTACGCGTTGTTTTTAAATAAAATAATAACGATAATGATAATTAAAGAGCGCAAGCTGCCTTTTACAAATTTCTGTTTTGCTTAACGATTCATGCGCTTTTCGCCGGCAATTTAAGTAAAATTCGCAAGTGATATATAATGTATTTATTTAATTGTTTACGGATACGGAACATGTTAGAGAATAGCTCGCGATGTTGATGCTGGTGGATTGCTTGGCAACGCGGGAATCGTACCACTTGTCCATTGGATGAGAATGTGCTCGGGCATTTGAGTACTTTGCATGTGATCTTTCAGTAAGGTTGACGAAAAACTACAGTGCAGTTGATACACTTCGTTCTCATGGTTGTGATCACCATTTCTACTGTACAAATCTGAAAGAATATAATGATGAGATAAGTTTTTAACATTACCTTTTAATTTTGATTAAAAAGAAAATCCCTTTAGAAAATTTGAAAATTTTTTTTTTATATTATTATTTTAGAAAAAATTAAATTATTAAATATTTAAAGAGCTATCTTATATATTAAAGAACGTCGGAGTTTTAATTATTTATTCTAAAACTTTCAACGCGATTTTATCAACTCTGTACTTCTAAAAACTGTTCATGCTGTAAATAAAAAAGTTATTGCTTAATTTCACTGAAATTTTTATTCTGCTTTTTTCTATAACATTATTGAAAGAATTAAATGTCCCGGAAGTTTTAAAGCTTTCATGGAAATAAACTAATTTTTTGGGATGAAAAAATCTCGAATAAAATAAGACAAAATTTTAATTTTTAACTTCCCGCTACGAAAATCGAAGATTTTCAAAAATCGGGAAGTTATTGTTTTCACCCCGTTTTGCAAAAATCGAGTTTTCATCAGATCTCGACGTTTGAAGGTCACAGGAAGCTTCCCTGACTATCCCCGCGAGGTTGTCACGGCGTCTGTGTGTGTGTGTGTGTGTGTGTGTGTGTGTGTGTGTGTGTGTGTGTGTGTGTGTGTGTGTGTGTGTGTGTGTGTGTGTGTGAAAGTATGTGAACCGCTTATAACTTTTGAACGGCTTGACCGATTTCATCGCGGTTGGTGCCATTCGAAAGGGCTTGACCAAACTTAGATTTTTAAAACTATTTGGACCGATTCAGATTAATAGATTTTGAGAAATCTTCAAAAAACTGAAAAAAAAAATTTTTTCAAATGTGGTTTTTTTGGAATAACTTTTAAACGGCTTAATAGTTCAATTCCAAAAACTAATCAGCTCTTAACCTCAAAAAACCACGTCAATCGCTACCAGTCCGGTCAAAATCGGTTGATTCGTTCGAGAGATATCGTGAACGAAAGAAAACCGAAAAAAGTGTTTTTTCGGAATAACTCCAAAATTCCTAGCACGATCAATTCAAAATTTGAGATTCTTTGTAAGGCTTGAAAAACTGCGTCGAATGCTTCTAACCGCGTAAAAATCGGTTTATTCATTCAAAAGTTATTGTGGTTTAAAAATTCAAAAAATAGTGTCTTATCAAATCTCTATCAGACTTTTGAGCTCGAAGAGCTTTAAAGGATAGGAAAGCAATTTCTTTGAGCTCGGAGAGCTCAAAATAACCCATAAATTGTATTTTTGAGCTCGAAGAGCTCAAAAACGTCATTGGTGCAATTTTAAGCGCCTAAGTATGAAATTAGCGGGAAGTTGCAGGGATGGCCTTCAGGGTCAACCGTTTTCCTAATTTTTTTCTAATAAGATTACTTAATTGTTAATTTTATAATTTTAAAAAATCATTTTCTCTGTGCATATGTCAGAAATAAAAAGCAATTTTTTTTTGTTTTATATCAGTAGAAAAAGAGTGACAAGTGCAGTAATTTTGGACCTTAATTTAAAGTACTCTGAAAAATTTCACTGAGTCGTTATTTGGTAAAAAAAAATTTTTTTTGTATTCTTAAAAATTCAAATCAAATAATACTAGCAACCTTGCAGTCACTATGTGACTACCGTGACTTGTGAACAATAAATAAATAAAATTTTGCTTTATTAAATAATGATTTTTGTTAAATTGCACTTTACTTTTTTAACTATTGACGTTTTCAAAGATATAAGCTCATTTGGATGTTACACTCATCAAGAGCTTTCATTTGAGTACCCACATGCATTTTGATATATTTTTCATATATACATACATATATAATATATATGAATATGTAAAAAATTGATGTGGGTACTCAAATGAAAGGTCTCGATGAATGTAACATCGGGATGAGCTTAAATCTTTAAAAATGTCAATAGTTCACAAGATACAAGGTAATTTCTTAATTATGTATCTAGAAATAGAGCATTTTCGAATGCAGCCTAAATACTTATCATCATAAATTGACTATTGGTGAGAATGATATGAAACCGGGAAAAGGCATAACTCCAGGTCAAGACCTTTCTAATGATACCTAATTTAACCATAAAAACCCATTTTATCATATAAATACCCTGGCCACAAAATTTTTCTTATTCTCTTAATAATATAGATTAAAATTTCAAGCTGATATGATGATTTTATTATTTGTAGACTTATTTTCAGCCATTTAAAGGAACTTTTCCTTTTAATTAATAAATTTTTTCAACTTAAGGTAGTACCTCCACGAAAAGCATATTTCAAGAAACTTATGGAATTTTTTTTATCGAAAGATAAATATATTAATAATTCACCACCAAGGTTTCAGATCAATTCACCGCACTGTTTTTGAGTAATTAATTTTTTAAATTGCATCTTTTACACGTAGAGATATAGAGAGATGGTAAAGTTAATATGAAATCTATTTGCATCATTCGAGTGGTACGGAAGATTTCATACTAACTTTACCATCTCTCTATACCTCTACGTGTAAAAGATGCAATTTCGAAAATTAATTATTCAAAAACGGTGCGGTGAATTGATCTGAAACCTTGGTGGTGAATTATTAATATATTTATCTTTCGATAAAAAAAATTCCATAAGTTTCTTGAAATATGCTTTTCGTGGAGATACTATCTTAAAAAATAATAATGATAATAAAAACCTTTAAGTATCGCCGTGGCCCACAATTGCACATGAACATCAGGTATTTTAGAAGCTAACTGATTAGCCGGAGTGACCATATTCATTGACTCGCGTTCGTTACCCAAGGATAGAAAAATATGACCTAAAAGTACTAAACTACACGACGTTAGTCTGTTAAGATCTTCGGAATTGGCCATCTTGAGAGTTTCCCTCAAGTATCTTTTGGCTTCGTTGTATCTGGCACCAAAAAAGGCCTGGAGACCCTGTACGTAGAAGGCAGCAGCTTGCAGCGAATGAGAGTGGAGTCCTTCGGGATTGATTCGCTCCATGAGACTGCCCAGATCCTTGTCCCGCTTGGTCCTTAAGTATACGATCGCCAAATTGAGATTCGCGAACGTGCAAAGTTCTTTCTCCTGGGAGGTCTGGAGCGCCGCGGTGAACTGGGCTTCAGCGGCTTCCATAAAGTTCATTGACATGGCATAGAGACCCAGGAGGGTGTGTAACTGAGACTCATGACCCTTGAGTAGCTTGGGCTGCGTCCTACAGAGCTGACAAGCTTCCGCAATCTCCACTAGCGCCGTGCTCCTGTTTCCACTGACTAGACGACACATCACAATATGCTCTAGCAGCATCAGTTGAAAGACCGAGAGTATTGGTTTGTTGTCGGTACTCTTGAGCTTCTGGATTTGTGTCAGCGCTTTGTCCGTGTACTTTTGCGCTTTCTCCATGTAACCGGCCTGCATCGAGTGCATCACAGTAACGAGGTATACTAAAACGTACAAATGTTCCTTTGGCATCCATATAAACATGTCGCTGGTGCTCGAACTGGTCGCGGCCTCGTCTGACGGCCAGGTCGGGGACATTATTGTCTGTATACTTTGTTGTAACTGTTTTAAAAATACTTTAACACTTTTAACCTGACCCAACATCAGGAAATAACACACTTGCAGCACCAACAGGTAGACTTTTAGATACTCCTTTTGGTAGTGGTTTCCCTCCCATCCGTCTACGTATCGGCTGGCCATGTGGAACAGCGGGTGGACTTCCGAAAACTTTTTGTCGATCAGCAGCAACATACACCGGCTCAGGATGAATAAAACCCGCGTGTAATTTGCTCCGTTTACTTGGGCGTAATCGCTGCCCATTTCCAGTAAACTATTCGCCGCTATAAAATCTCGTTCGGAGGCGTGCATTTGCTGTTGACATTAATTTTTAATTTTCTTAATTCTTGCTTTAATTTGTATTATAAAGTATGGTCTCATGTATAAATTATTAAGAATATTTAATTTTAAATAAAAATAAAAATTCAATGATTTATTTGAGTAAACATTTATTTATTTAATGATATTGAATTTAATATGAAATAAAATTTAAATAATTAATAATTTTTAAAGTTTATTTAAAATATCAAGTTAAAACTAAGCAAGCATTTTCTTGAGTTTTTATAATAATATTTCAATTTTTGGATAAGCTCTTATTTAAATTATCTAAATAAACATCTTAAATAATCTATATCTATACTAATAAATGGTGAGATCTTTTTTAGACATGCCTAACTGAACAAAACTATTAAACCAATATACATCTAATTAATTTCATAAAATTTATCGTTTCTCAGTTAATGTTTTAAGTTGATATTTTTTCAATCTATTTTTTTTGGTTGAAAAAAACAATAACTTTTCATTAAAAATCCTTTCTTTAGTAATTTTCTTCGAGTAAATAAACTAATTAAAAATTTTACAAGTTCAATAGAATCTTAATTACAATTATAGAGATGTAAATATACAAAACTAAAAATAATTTTTATTTTTAAAGATTAACTTATAAGACATTTCGATAATATTGACAGCATTAATCCTTGCAAATAAAAAATTATAAATAGTTTACAAAATTCCTGAAGAACATAATTGAAAGTAAATACTGAAGTAAAGTTAAAAAATTGTTTTACTAAAAATAAACAAATTGAGAGTAAACTCAAGCCCAACAAAGCAGGTGATTGACAGCTAGTATATGATAAAATATAATATGACAATTCTTAACTTTGCTGAATTTACATGTTATTTCACTGTACTATTGTTGATGTATCAATTTCTTTGATAAGTATGCAAATAACGATAACAAAACAACTGTTATATGAATCACTTTATGAAGACATTAAACATTTATTTACAAGAAAATTAATATATTTTAAATACTACATATGAATAAGTGTATGAAAGTTAATATAGATTTACAGCAAAGATATTTTAAGTAAAATTAAAGCACTGATAATATTTTTTATAATGAAAAGGCAGTTTCCACTTACAGAAATGATTTTTAAACTTCAAAATATAAGAGACCATACTCTAGGAAATAATACCTTTAAGAATACTTACTGCGAGTTGAAAAATAAGTCTACAGTGCCAATAAACATTTTGAGTTGAAAGTCTAATAGCTTCTCTAAGTATTGGCATACAATGATTCGAGTCTTGTTGTTTATATAATTCAGCAACAATACTCGCAGCTTCGAATTTAACGTCATCAAATGTTTTCATATTCTGACTCAATCCCCACTGAAAAAAAAAAAAAAAAAAAAAAAAAAAAATCATAATTTCAGTATATTGTCATAAAAAGAATAAATTTAATCAATTTTTTATGAATAAACAATAATAATAAAAAATATCTAACGCGCGGTGTGCGCCATTAATCTACATGTACTTAATAAACAATAGAATAGGTTAGGAACCTCCGGGAGCTATCAAAACAATAATAAACAACTAGTGTTACCTAAAAATAAAATAACGTAAAATTTATAATTAGCACTAATAGAGTAAACGGTAAGCAAAATAAGTGAGTAATAATATAAAAAAATGACAACTGACCGCTTGTTCCAGGTGAGATCGCGCCAGGTCAATGTTTTTAGTGTGCGTAAGGAGGATGTTACCCAGTTGAAGATGAGTCCTGGCCTCAACCTTAGGAGGTGGTTTGAAAAAAAAAACAGCTTGCAGACATTGTATGCAAGCTTTTATGTTCGGAGGACTGGATGTACGAAAATTTTCAGCTAAGCCCAATAACGAGAGATACCAAGCGTCCTGATGTGACGCCATTTTGACATTTCTCCTCTTTCCTTTCGAGATTCACCAGCAACTAAAGTAACACTCACTGCGCTCTGAAGACTGAAGTGCTCCAGAAGCTCAGCGCTCAAATAACCAGCTTTTACTTTCCACAATGTGGTATGTTACCTTTCAAAATAATAACGCGATTGCAATCGCTATTTACTTAATCGCGGAGCAATCACATCTGCGTCACGATTTTTACGCGCTCAATTTTCCATGGAAACCGCACACTATTGCGTAATATTTACGAACAATTAGGCATACGGGTCTGGTACATATACCCAATGGGTATTTTTTAAACAGTTTTTTTAGGTTGGTACTCTGGTCTTCCGCGTTAGAAATATAGATATCTACAATAGTAGCTTGGAATAAAACAGGTAATAAATTTAAATATTTAAATCAAATAAACGCTCGATGCAAATTCCAAGCTGAAAATTGTAAAAATGTTTTTAGGCTTTCATTAAGACTAAAAAAAATTGTCTTGGGAAATTTGCGCCGAACATATTCTGAAATAGTAATTCCAAAAAAAGCTCATGCCTAAGCATATTTCCTAAAACAATTTTCTAAAGCTGATGCGTAAGGTTGTTTTATAATTATTGACTGAGAATATGTGCTGCGCGAATTCTCCAAGATCTTCTGAAGATCAAACACGAGCTTATTTTACAATAATAATTATTACCTGGGAATATACCCTGTGCAAATTTTCCAAGACAAGTTTTTTAAGTCATAATGAAAGCTTAAAAACATTCTTACAATTATGAAAATTAATTTAGCATGTATTTAATAATTTTAAGAATTTTATAACAAATAAATTATGGCAAAAAAAATTGACATGTAGAAATTTTTAAAATAAGTGTCTATTCACACGTAACAAAATCCTAATAAATTCACGCTGTGTGAATATAAGGGCTTTTACACTCACGCAGCGTGGATTTAATGGATTTAAGGCTCTTAATTTACATATTATTTCGAGCTCTCCAAGTTCAGAAAGTTAGCTGTTTTATAAGTTTTTGAGCTCTTCGAGCTCAAAAGTCTGATAGAAGTTTAATAAAACAATATTTTTTGAATTTTCAAACCACAATAACTTCTGAATGAATGAACCAATTTTCACACGGCACTGTTTTCAAAATTTTTAAGATTTTGATGTATAGGGGGCATTCCACGCCAAATCGGATAGCATTCTGCCTTTGCATCTGCGATTTTTTTGAAAATTTTTTATGTTATAGTACCTATTGAAAAAGACCTCCATGATTTTTTTTGCCCAGCCGTTTTCGAGATATCAATTTTTGAAAAAAATCGCTTTTCTTTTTTTCAAATGTCTGTAACTTTGCGAAAAATGGGCCAATCGGGACGTTTTTTCTTTGAAAATTTTTGTTGTTAAACACACTTTTAGGATATAAAATCAAAAAAAATTTTTAAACTGTATTTCTATAAGATTTTCAAATTTTGACTTTAAAATGTTGATTTCCAAAAAACACGTACTGATGGATTTTCTTGAAAATTTTTTCTAAAAAACTGTCAATTATCCCCCAACTTTTAAGCCTAGTCCCTTAATGGGCAATCGATGGGATCCATTTTTTTCCGATTTTTCAAAATTTCAAATTCCAACTTTTTGTAATGAAAAATTTCTAAAAAAATTCTATGCTCAGGATTTACCATAAATAACTTACTGACACAGTTTTCATCATAATTATTAAATTTTATTTACACTAAACGATTATTATTATTTCACATTTATTTCCTTACACGTTTAAATATTTTATAAATACGAGATTCACTGGATGATGAAAATTCTTTAAATCGCAAAGTACTATCTTTCGGAACGATAGATTTTGAGAAATTTTGAAAAATCTCAAAAAAAATAAGAAAAAAATTTTTTTTGAAAGTGGTTTTTTTGGAATAACTTTCAAACGGCTCTATCGATCAACTTCAAAAACTAATCCGCCTTTAAGCTTGAAAAACCACGTTGATCGCCAGCAAGCTGGTCGAAATCGGTCGATTCTGTCGAGAGATATCGTGAACGAAAGAAAACCGAAAAAAGTGTTTTTTCGGGATTACTCCGAAATTTTTGGTTCGATCAATTAAAACCTAAAAATAACTCATGAGGATGATAAAACTGCGTCGAATGTCGCCAACCGCGTGAAAATTGGTTGATCCATTCAAAAGTTATTGCGGTTTGAAAATTCCAAAAATAGTGTTCTATGAAACTTCTATCAGACTTTTGAGCTGGGAGAGCTCAAATGTATAGAAACATTATTTCTTTGAACTCAGCGAGCTCAAAATATCACATTAATTATATTTTGAGCTCGAAAATCTCAAAAATGTCATAAGTACAATTTTAAGCGCCCAGGAATGGAATTAGCGGGAAGTTTCAGGGATGGCCTTTAGGGTGAACCGTTTTTCGAATTTTTTTTTTTTATTTTCGTCTATTTTTTAATAACAAATTATCCGCGATTTTTTTAGGTAAAATCACGTTTTCCACTTTCAAGTACTATAAAAAATAGAAAAAAAAAAAAAACTTCTTCTTTATTACCTCGAGAAATATATCCCCTTCAAAACGCATATCAATATTTTTGTTTCAGATGATCCGGTAACGAGTTATAATGTTCATCGTCAAACCCCTTTTTTTCAAGGCGCCTCTGGAGATTCAACGTCACCGGCTTATGTATTAATATTTTTCATTGAAAATTTTTTCTGACATATTTCAATAGTTGTACAATAATATGTAATTAAATTTAATAAAATTACATCACTCATATTACTGCAAAAAAATCATAAAAATATGCTTCTTTTTCGCTTTAAAAACCCTCCCCCCCCCCCCCCACCCTTAAGCACTTAGATATGGAATTAGCGGGAAATTGCAGAGATGGTCTGTAGGGTCAACCGTTTTCCAGATTTTTTACGTATGAATAGACATGTCCATTTTTGAAAATAAAGTATGCAATTTTTTTAAAATAGTTTTGTGGAACAAATTTTTTTGTTAAATAAAATTAAAAAATTGTGAATAGAGACTGCTAACTTTAATGACATTAAATTTAGTTGTCACTTGACAATTTTTTTATTTTCTACATGTCATTTTTTTTTGTCATAATTTATTTGTTACAAATATTTTTAAAATTATCAAATATTTGCTAAATTAATTATTATCTAACTTTAATGTCATTTTACAATTTTCAGCTTGGAATTTGCTGCTTCAAATACTCGAGTAGGGGAACCTGGGGCTCGAAGGCCCCCCTGGGGCACGATGGCCCCCCTCAAAAATTAAGTAAAAATTTTTTTTTTCATTTTCCCTTAAGTTATGACCTCTATAATGTTTTTATGATATTTTGAGCCAACATGTGATATGTGGGGCACAATGGACCACTCAAAAAAAAAATTGTTACGAAAAAAAATTTTTTTTTTCAAATTGTGATAAATTCGTGGTAAAATGAATTAGAAAAAATTTAATTGAACTGAAAAATTTTACAAACAATTTAATTATACAGGGGAGAGTGGTACACGACGGTCTCTGGCATAACGGCCCCTCATAAATTTGGTAAAAATTTTTTTTTCCATTTTCCGTCATGACCTCTATGATGTTTTTATGATATTTAGGGCCAATATGAGATACGTGGGGCATAATGGATCACTCAAAAAAAAATGACAAATTTAAAGAATTCATTATTTTAGACTTTTTCAGGTTAATGAATCAGAATGAATTTAATTAAACTGAAAAATTTAATGAAAAGTTGAATTATGTAGCTTATAAAAAATTGAAAACACAGTTTTTTGAAATAAAAACAGTAATAACTATATTATTAATTATTGATCACGGTATCCTCTGCACCAGACAGAAACCTAATCTCAAAAATTTATCTGAATTCCTTCAAGGATGTCTTACTTTGCGCAATTCATATTTCTAATTTTGAATTAATAAAAATATAAAAAAAAAGGTCTGGTTCAAGATATTATGTATTTTAAAAGCTCAATCTGAAAACTCAACCTGTGATTTCAATCAATGTAAACTAATGTAACCAATTCATTGTTAAATAACATCTCTATATTTTTTCTTGTACGTAGATTTAAAACCTCCGAGTGCAATAAAAGAAATTAATTATATTTTTAACTAGAATCTATTTAAAACTAATTAACAGCTAAACAATGAAATTTATAATAATTTTTTAAGACGTTAATAAAAATTAAGCTTTGAAAAAAAAAAAAAGAATCTAAATGTTCGATGATTAGGAAATCACATTGAGAGATTTTAATGAATATACGATTATTCGTAATGATCACAGACATATTCGTCAGAATAATTTTCGCCAATACCTGTGCAAGAATCATAAGACCATTTATTACAATTTTTACATTGAATCCATGACTCTGAGGACTCTGAGGAAAGTCTATAGCAATAAAGATAATGGCAATCATCATTTTTATATTTTAAATGTTTTTTCTTTTCAAATTTTTTGGTTTTGATTTCGTTTTATTTTTTTTGTTCAATTGAGGTTTTGCTTCATGTTGATTTTTTTTTTCTGTGAATTCTCAGCGATACTCAAGACTCGTAAGAATCGTAGTTTTCCCTCGACGACGTTTTTTGGGAGGAGAATCTCTAAATTTTTATGGTAATAGATTTAGTAAAAAAAAAAATTTTTTTTATATGATTTTTTGGGGAGGGGGCCGTCGTGCCCCAGAAAAAAAAATTTTTTTCGATTTTTCGCAAAATTTCGATTGATTCGTTCGAAATAGATGGAAAATATATGAATTTGATGGTTAAAAGCCACAAAAAGAAAAAATCGGCTTAAGGGGGCCGTCGTGCCCCAGGCTCCCTTATTTACTTGAATATTTAAATCTATTACCTGTTTTATTCCAAGCTGTTATGGTAGATATCTAGATTTTTACCTCGGAAGACCAGAGTACCAACCTAAAAAAACTGTTTAAAAAATATCCACTGGGTATATGCGTCTTTCAGACCCAACAAAGTTTTCAATTGTCTTTTTTCTTTTTTCCATAAATAAATAATTTTTTCTCACCTCCGGGCGGAAAGCGTCAATTTTCCTCCCACTGCGCTAAACGAAAATGCCGCTTTCCGCCTCCGTCGAGGAGAAAAATAGTATACACACCACGGGCAGTAAATAAGAAAGCCTCAGATCACATGTTTATTGACCTCGGCTTCGCCTCGGACAACAATTACATGTGATCTGAGTGAGACATTTCTTATTTTACTACCCTAGATGTGTAATATACTATTTTATCACACTAACCAACAAAAGTATCACTTAATTACTGTCACTAAGGGCCAGTTTTTCAATCCAAGATAAAAAATTTTATCCAAGATAAAATTATTATTGCCAGTATATTTATATAAATGAAATATATAGATATATTTTATTATTGGATAAAATTTTTTCCTGGATTGAAAAACTGGCCCTAAAATAACAATCTGTCATATTTTTATCTAAAAATGTAATAATTCACTACAAATATGGAGAAAATTTTTTTCTCGTCCTCTGCTGATCCGTAAGTTTTTAATTTTTCTTCTTTATACTGAAATTTTACAAAAATTAATCATCATTATCGATTAATTACAATAAAATTGACTAATTGGTGATTAATCGATGCATTGTAAATATATTTACAATAAATTTTCACCACAATAATTAACGCCATTTTGTTGGTCCATTTTTGCCGCCATTTTATTTTGGCGCGAGCTTTTAAAAATTCGAAGCAAGCGCCACCTAGAAAAAAAGTTGAAACAATAATTTTTGGATTACATACACTGTATTTTAATAAATTACATATAATAACAAGTAAAATAATTAAGATATATTGAGGTGGTAATTTTTTGGCTAAGCACGAGGTAGTTAGAAATTTGTTACATACTTTGACAATAGAGATTAAAAGCCGCGAAATTGTTGACTTAACAATTAACTAAGTGATTAACCACTGACTACAATAAATGTCATTAAGGATGTACATACTGTGACATAAATATAAATACTAATACACATGTACATATAAATAAATTACACATATATATTTTTTTTACATAAAACCAATTAACTAATTAGTTAAAGTTTAATTAAATCAGCTTGTTTAAAATGTACACGTCAAATTTATCTAAAATCGTACATTTATTTACCTACAAAATACCTCATAAATCAACCTACAGTATTTTAGTACCAAAAAACTGTAGACTTATAAATAATTCCGCTAATAATAACAATTTCCACTGTAAAAATAAATACCGTGATTATAAAAATAAATTTAGTGTTTGGTTCGTTGAACAATCAATCGTAATTGCGCGATTGTTCTGTCGTCAGTTCGAGTACATAGCTGCCCAGCGTGTTAAACGTAGTTTGAAATTATATCAATTTTATCCGTATTTTTGGGAAGATTTATTGTTTAAAAAATTATTTAAATTATGGCGAAAGTGTAAAACTAGAAACAGCAAGGAATTTTTAATTAGTGCTGTTGGTGTAAGTATGTTTAACTGGGATGAAGAGCGTATTGATGACCAGGAGCTTTACAGGTAAGCTTTTGCCTAATTTACTTTTCTTTTTTTTTACTTAAAAATTGTTTGGTTGATTTTTTGTTAATTGGTAATTTTTTTCTTCTAGTTACGCTGGTGAAATAAAAACAATTCATAAGCTACGTAATACCACTGTAGTTTGTGAAAATTGTCATCTGAGATTAATCATTGATAAGAAACAACCTGATGTCACGTATTGTACATGTAATAAATCAAAATCCATCAATTCAAGTGGTAAAATTAATGAATTATATGACAATTAAAGTAATATGCATACGTCTATTACATGTACTTAAAATAGTAGAGAAATGAAACTGAAATCAGTAGACATTTTAATTTTTTTTTTTAATTTGAAAAATCAATTAGTACAAAAAATATATTTACAAAAATTTTATAAATCATTTTTTAGAATTTCTACATGTGCAAGTTTTTGTAATAATTTTTTTTATCATAGTTTATTTCTTTAAAAAAATCTCAAAAATTATCAGATATCTCTTAATTTTATTATCATATAATCTTATAAAAACAGTAAAAGCAAAAAAATTTAATGAATAAATTAGTGCTAAAAATGCTTAAAATAGAATTATAAAATAGACTAATAATTTACTCAATTTTCCATGGAATTTTTTTTTCATAATTTATTTAAAAAAATAATTCTAAAATTTTAAAAATGTCTCTTAACGTCAGTATTATAATATTGACGTTCTAACTAGCAAATTGTTTAACTCCATTTTAGAAAATCTTCCATTTGTACGAAAAAACAATTAGTTCAAAATTTATTATCACTTTAAAAAACAATTTAATATCTAATAGAGGTATAATAGTTTGGTTTGGATCATTCAAATAATTTATAATTAGACTATTGCTACATCAAAATGTTAAAAAATCACCCTCTAAAAAATAAGGAGTTAGACCAATTGCTAATTAGACCGTCGATATAATATTTTTTTTATTAATTATTTTATTGAAAGTACTCAATTTACATTCCATTTAAAAAATTTATTTATCAAACACTTGAATTTATAAATTTAAAAACAGAAAATATTGAAAATGAATGGGAGCCATTCATCGAAAGACAAGATATGATAATTTGGCGGAGAGAAGAACCTAATACTGGTGGGATGTATGCGTACAAAGTGTTTGGTACCTTTTCCGATGTCAGTGCTGAAGAATTTTTGCAAGTACAAGTCGACGTTGACTATAGAAAAGTCTGGGATCCAACGGCCAAACAATTGGAAATTATCGATACTGATCCAAAATCCTTGTCCGCCAAAGATCATCGTACTGATATCATTTACTGGGAAATGATATGGCCGGTAATAAATAATTTGAATTAAATTGTTCAGTCGATTGTTTAATATTTTAATTATTTACAGAGACTATTTTCGAATCGTGATTACGTTTACCAGCGTAGATGGGTTTTGGATGAAGAAAAAAATATTGTAGTCATTGTCAGTCGTGTTACTGATCATCCAGATGCGCCTGATAGACCTGATACTTATAGGTAATTAAATTATAGATAAATTTAATTGCATGAATGATAAAATAATATTTTTTAAATTATTGTAGGGTTACTTCGTATTGGTCGTACATGGTAATAAAACCGTCTACGAGTTTTAGCGAGCCAGGTATTGAATTTGGGTTGACGTATTTTGACGATCCTGGTGTAAATATACCCTCTGCTGTTACTGCGTGGGTCGCATTAAGTGGTAATTTAATTTTTTTTTAATTATTTTTGAGTTACACGCTGAATACAAAAGCAAAAATTAAACTTTATTTAAAAAAAATCTGGAAAACGGTTGACCCTAAAGGCCATCTCTGCAACTTCCCGCTAATTCCATAAATAAGCTCTTAAAATTGCACTTATGACGTTTTTGAGCTCTTCGAGTTTAAAAATATAATTTATGTTATTTTAAGCTCTCCGAGCTCATAGAGTTAGCTGTTCTAAGCTTTTGAGCTCTTCGAGTTATTCCAAAAAAACGATTTTTTGGAAATTTTATTTTTGAGATTTCTCAAAATCTAGCAAACCGAATAGATTCAAATTTTCATGAAATTTAATGGCAATGATACTCTTTCGATCGCCACCTATTTCGATCCGATCGGCCGAGCCGTTTAAAAGTTATAAGAGGTTTACACACACACACACACACACACACACACACACACACACACACACACACACACACACACACACACACACACACACAGCCGCACGGACACCATCGCGGGAATAGTCAGGGAAGCTTCCTGTGACCTTAAGACGTCGAGATCTGATGAAAACTCGATTTTCGCAAAACGGAGTAAAACCAATAACTTCCCGAATTTCAAAAAATTTTCAATTTTTTTTGAGGGAAGTTAAAAATTTGTAGAACTTTCAATCCTGGTTCAGAATTTTAATAAAGACAAGAATATTTTATATATAAAATTAATCCTAAATATTTTTGAGTCTTTATTAAAATTCTGAAGCAGGATTGAAAGTTCTACAGACGTGCTAATTTCTATCTACAAAACAATTTCAAATTTGGATTGATCTCAAAACTAATTCATATTTGTGTCAAAATATGAATTTCAATCTTAAATTTATTTTGAATCAGAATTTTTTTTGTACGGGGTAATGACACAATTACCCTAATAATTTGAACTCGATTGACCACCTATAACCCAAGATGAATTCAATTAAAAATTGGATATTTAATATTGATTGTATACGCTCTCTGCAGTTTTGTACCAGTTTCTTAGTTATAAAAAAAAAACTAACTGTCAGAAGCATTTAAAAAACTGACAGTCTTTTAATGTAATTGTGAGTTTAAAAAAAATAAAAAAAAATTTTGATCGTCTAATTATTTATAAATAACGGATTAAAGTTCAACAATTTATGGAAAAGTATATATCTACGAAGTCGGACAGAAACAATTGTATGGGTTGCGTCTCTACAGGTTCAGTCTTGCGTAAAAATGATGGATTACTTAGCTACGAGCTCATATACTTTTGCGGCGCGAATAATCTCTAATTTTTTGACAATATTGTACCACGATAACTACCTTAATGCTAAAAAATTTAATTGTAGTAGAATTTTATTTAAAATCTCGACCAATATAAAATCTTTATCAACATCTTTTGTTGTATTTAGCATGTAAAACTTACCTTATGAAATCATATAGATTTAATATTGAATGATAAAAAAAAATAATTTGTTTGAATGTATTTAAAGGATTACCCGACTTCTTATGTCGCATGCGACAAGCTGCCAAGGATTACAAAAATTATATTTGCATTAAAAAACAAGAAGATTTGTTATCTGCTAGCATATTAACAGATAAAGACGAAGAAATCATTGAAGCTGAAGATAATAATTCTAATGACAGCAGTAAAGTTTTGATGAATCTCGATGGCGCTAACTTTGCTAGCGAATCAAATATCGTTAACGTCGATGCTAAATTAAATAAAGCTCACTCTCACGAATCATTGTCAAACAATTCAACTATTGAAAGTTCGGCCGCTAATAATGATAATATTGTTTATTCCAGTAATAATAATACTAATAATAATAAAAATAGTAATAGTATTAATGGTAATGATAACAGTAGTAATAGTGAAGAAAGTGCAACTAAAGAAAGTGACAAAGATTTAGAACAAAATAATGAACAAGAAACCGGCTATTTTAGGTATTTTTTTTTAACGAAATTATTTGCATGACAATTGTATACATTTTCGACGCGTGACTTTACTGTTAGCGACGAAAATAGATGAGATTTATTATTTTCCCGCCATAAATTTTAACTTGAGATAAATACTGTTGAAAATATAAGATAGTACAAAGATTTTATTTATTCGTATATAAATAATGATAATCTTTGATATTTTTATTAAGATTTGATTGATTAAAAGTTACCGTAGTTTTCAAAACAGATACAGAGTAATTTGGTTTAAATTTATCAATTATTATGTTATATTTTAAAATTTATTTTGAATTGAATTTATTTTGATATAAAGAATTATATGTTGATTGTCTTTGTTTTTTGATTGAATGTGTACATAATGATAATATTTGTTGTAGTTGGTGGTTAATTAAATTAATTAACTAATTATGAATGAGCGATAAATGTATCGAGATGTAAAAATAATAATAATAATAACAAGAATAATTATTACATAAGTAAACAGTAATTTTATTATTAATGTTCAATCCAATAATACAAAAATATTCAAAATAATATTATTACTAAAGTAGTCTTAGGTTGCATTTGTAATTCAAGAATTAATTCATTTAATTCACAGTAATTAATTACGAAAATTTTCCGTCTTTTTATAGAACAGTTTTAACTATTTTTTATAAGGATATTTTTAATTCAGCTTTCGAGTATTCCTTCCATGTCATAGCATTTTTTTTTAGCCTGCCAAAAGTATGTAATCCATTAATTATTGCCTTAACATTGATAATCATATAAATATAATTCATTGATAATAATTTAAATTGACTAATTTATACAAAAGTTCATAACTAAATTCATTATTTATGAACATTTTTTTATAAAAAATAATTAAATTGATTTATTTTTAAGTAATAAAGTTATCTCGTGGTTGATGATAACTCAGTATCCGTAATTCGGAAACACTCTAAATAATTAGACTCGTTGAATATTCAATAAAATTTTTTTGATAAAACTAATTGAATTTCAACTTTGTGAAGCCATTTTTAATTAAAAAAAATATAAAACAATTGACTAAATAAATAATTCGCGGCTATATATAATTGATTAAACTTAAATTTTTAATTTTTTTTTTTCAATTCTAATCAAATAAATTACAAAATTGTTCAAATTTTAATTACAAAAAATATTTCATTTTCATTTAAAAAAATTAAAAAAAAAAATTTCAACCCTAATATTTTTTGTACCCGCGAAAAAATATAAAAAAAGAGTCACTAAATAATTAGACTCGTTGAATATTCAATCAAATTTTTTTGATAAAACTTATTGAATTTTAACTTTGTAAAGCCATTTTTAACTAAAAAAAAAAAAAAATATAAAACAATTTACTGAATAAATAATTCGCGGCTATTTTTAATTGATTAAATTTAAATTTTCATTATAATTAAATTAATTCTTTAAATTTTAATTACAAAAAATTATTTAAAAAAATATAAAAAAAAAAATTTTTTTTAGCCCTAACATTTTCTTTGTACTTGCGAAAAAATATAAAAAAAGTGTATAAATAATTACAAATATTTAAATCCATTGAAATTTCTATAAAATTTCATATAAATTACAAACCGACTCGGTTATCTAACAATAACATTAAACAATTCCAAGTATAATAAAAATACTTGATATGAACCCGTAGTATCAAAAGATATTAAATTCTCAACAGTTTATCTTAATACAAATGAATAATAAACGTATCACAAACTTTGATTATGATCGGAGGAATTAGAATCATCAAAGCAACTTACATCAACACTAAAGAAAATGTCATCGTCTTCCTCGTCAATAATAAACGTTAGTTCATCGGGAAACATTATCGGCTTAGACCGAAAATCCGCGCAGTCTTCTTGATCGTGACATTTTTGATACGCGATTTTACTTTTTAAATCCGCGATCCAGTAAACGTTATTGCTCTTATGCTGTCTTCCGACATTGGCGCAGTACCTGTAACAAGTAAAACCAATTATAATAACTAATTATTACATCAACAATATCAATAACTCAACCATCAAACAATAATTACCTGTTGCCAATTATTTCATACGTGATGATCTTCCTATCATCAAAATACTTAGAAACTCTAATTGTTCCTGGCTTAACAATGCCCATAATAAATTTATCAATCGCCGGATAAGGCGAGGATTGGTACTGCTCCCGAGAAGCTTGTGTGAAACTTCTAAACTGCGTGCTGTCATACTTGGTTAAATCAGCAACAATATCATCACTGAGCTCGAGCAGCTGAAGATTATCCTTGTCCGGGAAATAACTAACCAGACTCTCTAAAAATATTTCAAGCTCTTTGTCGCGATTTTCGGTGATCGGCTTGAATTTGCAGTCCTTGGCTCTCACCAAATGAGACATTTTTCCCCATTTAGTAGCCTTGTAGATGCGAAAGTGTCGGTTGCGCGAGTAGACCGAGGTGTCGATGAACAATTTTCGCCGCTTTCCCGTTTCTATGAACAGTTCTTCCAATTCCTCGCGCTTGAAGTAGCTCAGCACGTCGTGGAACGGAACTCCGTCGGTGTTTATGTAGTCCTCTATTTCAGCGCAAATCGACTTCATGAAACGACCTGCGTTTATGTTGTCGTGGAAGGCCACGTCTTTCAGCCGGAATATCAAGTGCCGGCTGAATTTTACTTTGGTGGTCGAGTCCAGGTTCAAGACGTTCTTCTTGGTCACTGACAGCTCCCAGTGCTTATGGAAGAACGCGATCAAGATGTCGATCAGGGTCTGAGTCATTCGGGGCCCGTTGTGCTCTGGGTTCAGGTCTGTTTGGAATTCCAAGTCCAGGTACAGGCAGCAGGGACTTCCTTCTGGGATCACCTGTAATTTTAATTGGTTTTTATTTATTTGTTTTTTAATATTTCATATCGAGATTTTTATTTTACTTTTATCAATTATTTTAATATTAATAATATAATATATAATTAATATTTTACTTTAATTAATTTTTTGGAGTTTTAAATACAGAAATTTTTTATTTTAATATCAATTGGAGATTTGAGTGTATTTTTTTGGAGTTTTAGTGAATGATTTTACTTTTTAAATGAAAATTCTAACTTTTGACAAATTTTATGAAATATTGGAGTACTAAAATATAAAATAAAATTATAAATAATTATTTTGGAATTTTTTATTACTAAAATTGACTACAAATTTTTTGTTCAAAATAAATTATTATTCTTATTTTTTAACCGAAATACAATTTTGTGAAATTACATTCTAAATAAGTCTTTTTTTGTCAAAATACTCCATTCTACTAAAATAATTAATAAGCTAAAAAAAAAAATTTTTTTTAAATTTCAACTCCAAAATTTTTTACATTAAATATTAATTTTAACAAAAACTGGAGAAAAATTAACTGTTAAAATTTTAAAAGTTTATTTTATCCAACAAAATAATCATCTCAAGTCTCCAATAAATAACTTTTACCAAAAACTTCAATTAACTAACGAAAAGTAAAATGAAAATAAAATTTAAAACTAACAAATAAGTGAAATAAATAATTACCTCATAACTACATCTCCTTTCAGGCAGTGTGCGGTTGAAATACCACCAATAAACTTCAGGATGTGCAACAATAAATTTACGACGGCCATTTGGTTGCTCATAAACAAATGTCAGAAGAATATTAATACTTGTTGATTTAGCATCCGCTAACTGAAGAGCTTCTGCTTGGCGGTAAAATTCAGCCCAGTCTTGCGTCGGTCCCAACAAACTTTGCGGCATACGTTCTTGTGTTCCAAAAGTCATCAAATGATAACTCTTGTTGCGTTCCTCGATATCCTGGATTTTTTTCCTCACCTGGCTGCATGCGCCGTAAAACTTCGTCGCCGGTATCGGGCTCAGTTTTGAGTTTTTTTGTGACATTATTTATTTTTATTTCAAATTTATTAACATTAACACTTACTTTTTACTTTATCAACTAATAAATAGCTTTTGTTTATTTATTTTTTTTTTTAGATAAAATTTCTCAAAAGTAACATGTGATTAACGTCGCGCCAAAATTATGTACACGCTCAACACGCAGTTTTTTTTTTACTTGTAATTGTAAAGTAAACAAGCACGAGCCTGCTCCTTTTTTTAATCTATAGAACATCAAACGTCTGTTAAAAATAAATTTATTCCAACGGTTATGTTTTCTTTCATAATTTTTGTTCGTTTTACAAAACCATGTCATTTTCTTTCTTATCAGCTGTCGTTACTGTTACTAACTTCAAAATAATGATTTTTAAAAATTATTCTAGATGGCGCGAAATTCAAATTCTCGGAACGCTAATTTAGAAATAAAAGAAAAAATCTATTTTCATAATTTATTTATAAATTTTATGTATAAAAGTGGCACGTGGTTTAATCGGGACGATAGATAAGAAGAAAATAATATTGTTTTTTTCTCATTTAATGATTAATTGTTGAATTTTAATTTTAAAGTAATTGAGTGAAAATTAAATTACACAAATAGTGAATTTGAAATAACAGAGGCGAAAAAGTAGGAAGAAAATTTTTCACTTGTAAAAAGAGCGATTGAGTAACGAATTAAATTACATTAAAACTACTGCGGTGAAATAATGGTAACATGTTAAATAACCGAAATGATTTGAAACGAAGAAAACACTGGTCATGTACTACATACATTAGTTTCTTTGATAAATTCACGGAAAAATTTTTTTGCTTAAATTTAAAATAAAATTTTTCCACTCATAAACTTTAATTTAGACTTAATTGATCAATTTTATGAGTTATTGTTTATTGACGCATAATTTTTATTGATGTAATTTTTAAATCAGAAATTATGATATCATTATTTGATTAATTTATTGTCATTTTTAGAAATTTGATAATATATTTAACAGGTAATGATTGCACTCAAGTACCGATGTGTACACTAGGCAAAAAAAATTAATTTGGCTCTTGAGAAAAATTCTTGAACTAAGAAAATAATTTTGGAGGGTTTCATTATCTTGAATCAAGACGAAAAATTATTTAATCAAGTAGAATTCACTGAAATTAGGAAAAATTTCTCAGTTTAGGAATTTTTCAAAATAATTTATTGCTTCAAAACTTTGATTCTTGAATCAAGTGAATTTTTTTTCAGTTTAATAAAGCTTAGCTGAAGTATTGCGTTTACTACTTTAATATGATAATTGATTTCAAATATTAAATATTTTATATAAATATGTCAAGTGTAATTCAATTATTTAAGTACACAGAATAAAAAGTTTACTTGAATTAGGAGAATATTTCGAGAGACTTGTAAGTTGTTTTGGAGCCTGATTAAAAAAAAGTATTGAGACAAAGAAAAAAGTATTGAAAAGAATTGGTTTTCTAGTCAATTCAATACTTAACTTTTCAATACTTTTTTCCTTGTCTCAATACTTTTTTTTTATTCAGGGGAGCAAGAAGACATTTT